>NW_013524651.1:0-137051 GCF_000250985.1 Nematocida parisii ERTm1 | reverse complement strand
AAGGGAGAGAAATAACAAAATAATGAAGAATTCGTCGGTGGTAGTGTGAATCTCATAGTTCTCCTCTATACACAGCTTGTCTGTATATAGCCCCAGTAGCTTAAGTTCATGCACTCATTCACTGCCTAAATACTAGAATAACTAATCATGAACACATAAACTGTCTTTCTGATTATAGGTATACTCTCTGCTGTGTAATATGCAATAAACATACTACTACAGCTGAATAAAGCAGTGAATAAGTCCCACCATTTAATCTCCTCTAAATGAACTGTCTCTGTTGTGTATATTAATTAACAAACCAAACCAATAAAGATTTGTACATTTAACTCTCTCTCATCCTTTTTATTACTCTTTTTATTCTTTATGACATATTTATATTTTAAAATAGCTCTTTAATGCTGTATACGAAATGGGCATTTTCGGGTTATTCGGGTATTTTTCAAATCTTCTTGTTGATTTCTTTTAATTCTTACTGATGTGTTAATGTTTTGTGTTGTAAATATAAGAAAGACCCATTTTATTCCAAGATTATAAATATTTATTGTTTATAAAATATTATTAAAATGCTGATATTGCAGGTACTTAGATGGGCAACAAATACAAAGCAGAGAGTTCAAAACATTTCTATCTGTCTTCTATGCCTCTTCACTATTGTTGTGCTCTACCTGTGCTACAATGTATCTTTAGAAGAAATTAAGTGCTATAGCGACCAGCTAATAAAGAACGCAGAGTATTCTGTAGAATGCACAAAAAGCAAAATACCCCGGGTGGATGAATACAGAGACAGCGAATATGATGAGTATAGCACAATTCTATTAACAGGAAAAAGAGACGCGGCTGATCTTATTGCGAAAATCCATAAAACAGCGCAGGAAATGGAAAACAGAACAAAAGGATATGACATTAAAATAGGAGAGTGCTCGCATAAAGATATGCAGAAGTATTTCTTAGTATTAGAAATTGAAAAGAGTGACAACACCCTATTATACATCAACAATCAAGGGTGGCAGGTAAATTCAGACATTCTTTCTATCTTTTGTGATCGTATGTTTACAGCAGACATAACAGGAATCAGTGGGAATAGACTGATAAATTTGGTATTTAATAAAATATCCCTTGGGCTTTCTGATGATGGCATTGAAAGTGTCCTTGCCATCTTGCATAACATACACAACTTATATAGCCACTCACTAGGAGTATACTTCTACTGGGTGATTAATGAAAAAGCCATTTTTCTCTCTTCTAATGTATTGCTAGTGCTTGTGCTGGGAGTATTCCTAATATTTCTGGAATTTATCACTGGTGGGAGTTTTAAATTTGATTTTTTCCGAGGAAGTGCGATCACGCATGCTCTGCTTGGGTATAATATGGTATTTATGAATCTCAATGAAATGACATGTTTTGAAGTATTTCTGCTCTACTCAGTGCTTGTGCCCCTTAATTTTCCATTGGCTGTTATTCTGGGGGTCTTTCGGGTTGTTTTATTTTTCTGTCTTCTAATTGGATGCGCAGAGAATCGAAGCATTTTTCTGCAACAATTCAACCTCCTGTATGAAACAATCAACAGAGCCACAGAGCGCGAACCTCTTTCACTATCTTTCTCTGCCGAGGGACTCAGTAAGGGAAAGCAGATTCCACATGCCAGTCAGAGCCATTGAAAAAAAACCAACACTTTTTAAGCGGGTGGTCAGTTTTATTTGCTATCCTTTTATAAAGCACAGAAAGCAAAAAAGACAGTTGTATACCACAGAAGTAACAAACGCATTATTACACCTTATAAACAAACAGGCGTACTTAAACAAGCAGATATTCATGCATGCGCGGCTGAATACAGACATGAAAGAAACCTTTAAACAGTTTGAGTGCATAGACTACACAAGATATTCGCATGAGGACATATTTGGGTTTGTTAAGCTTTACTTGCTAAAGGAATTAGGACCGCCAGTTAAATCATCAATTATAAAACGAATCATTGACAACAAATACGATAAAACACATATTCCAGGAATAGTAAAGGACATATACACAAACAGCAACTTATACACTATTAGAAATCTTCAAATTATGTTCTGCTTACTGATTTATACATATAAAATATTTAATTACAATAGTATTAGTGGAATGTTTTTGGTGGGGGCATTTATTCCTTTATTCTTTGGAGAGAAAGAAATTTCGCGGCTTAAGAAAAAGAATCCACAGAAGTATTTCACTCTTATAAACAGATGGAATGATATTATAAAATATCTTCCTAAAGGAAGTATTCATTAAATACCCCAAATATGCCAAATGCTCCTATGAAAATTATATATAATAAATTGTGTGGTTTACTAAGTATGCTTTGGCTAATAACAGTATAAATAAAATAAAAACATGCTTCTTCTTTCTAAAGGTAGAAATAAAAAATTTATTAACAGATATGCATTTATAATTTGCTTAGTAGTGGGATTGTAATCAATCAAGCGGGGAACAGAAAAAATTAGAGTTTAAGAGTAAGTATCATGTAAATAGAAGACAAGAGTATAATTTTCGGGTTATATCTATAATTTAGTTATACAAAGAGTATTTAACGAAACATAATTATGTATTTTACTATAGAATATTTAGTCTTATTAAAATATGAGATAAAAGATCCTTTATTGCCCATTATATCTGTTTATGTGTATGATTTTGTGTTGTATAAAATAGCAATTGTGCTTATATAGTTATGTACTTTTTTCTGCAATTTTGAATTTTCTTTATGGGGAATCTGTTGAATGAAATACTGAACACATTAAAAGTATTTAATATAACACAGGTGTCAGTTGGGGAGTCTTCGGTTCAATTTGTATCTTCTGGCCCGAAGATTACTATGATAAGTGCATGTGACTTTAATGCAAGCGGATCTGGTATATCCCGTGTCTATTCAACAGAGGCTCTACTGGCTGGGGTTGTGGGATGTATGCAGATTGAAGAGGTGAATGAATCTCTTGTATTTACACAAGAAACAGATACATACAAGATTGTTAATACAATACAGCCACTTCTGCAAGATGATTGGTCGTATGAAATTCCAGAGGAGTGGAGCACAAAGGTTATTGTGGAAATAGAGGCATTTAAGAAGTTTATTAACCTTCAGCAGGAAATAGAAACATCAGTGTATCTATCAAACGGAAACCTATATTTTGACAGCGAAGAAGCAAGCAATACAAGTATAATGCAAATAACACACTTAGACATTATGCAGGAGGGAACTGAAAGAGTAACAGTTAATTTTCCTTCTTTAAAATATTTATCAGGCCTTTTAAGCCGTTGTGAGAGAGTCTCTATTATGTATACAAAAGAGTGTTTATCCTTTGTGTTAATGTTCGAGGGTGATGCAGCCTACCACAGAGCTATTTTCAGTGGGCTTCAATAGAATTTCGGGTTATTAAGAGACAGCGCGCCAAGCTTATATAAGGAGCAGTAAAATATATTTTACTATTTATACTGCACATAATAATTCTAGTAGTGTTGGTTATATAGCATTGGCAAAATCCAGTATAATATTGTAATAAGTACACATTGTATATGAAATTATGTAAAGAATTTTCGGGTTATATATAACTTGGAATATAGTGCGAGATATAGCAGTCGCAAATGTTCGAATATAGAACAGAATAATATAAAATATATGTAGAATACAACTTAGTTGGATTATTTGTTAAATGGGCCTAGGAAAATTAAGAGCTAAATAGAATAGAGCAATAAATCTTTTATTATAATTCAAATAGAGCAGGGGAATAAATTTAGGCTATGCTTAACAGTATAATATGTAAGGCATAAATAATATTTTATTTTAATAAATTTCGGATTGTATTACAGCTATAATAATAATCTAAATACACATAGAATAATAATTAAAATAATACTATAAAATTATTGCTCCAAATTATAAATGCGAATGAACTCCTCAAGCATAGAACAGTCTAAATATCACCGAGCATAAATACATGCACTGTTTTGATAACATTCAAGTACTTTTGAAAACCGATCAGCATTCATTGTAGGAACGTTTTTGTATATGTATTCTTTCATTGAATTTAGTCTAGTTATAATATTTTTGTGATACTCGGCACTCCATAAGTCACAATCAATTATACCATACTCAGCACAGACATCAATCATTTTAAATAAGTTCATTATATGCCCTTTACACTTGCCTTCCTGGCACAATGCGCCAATAAAGATTAGTAAAAGGCTTGAAGTGCTTTTTGTATTAGAATGAATAGGCTTAATTAGCAAATTGTTGGTTTTCTCATTTTTCACAATAGACACAATATTATCTATATTGGCATAATTATTTGTTAAGCATTTAGTCATTACAACTATTTCTAATGAAGATATCATAGAAAATATACTTGATAGTGACCATGTATATACTACTTTAGATGTGTTCAAATGAGTATTTATCCACTTTAAAATGGCATATTGCGAATTAGTGTTGATTATATATCTAAAAATTAGCGCTAATTTACGGCACTCTATTTTTTCTATAGCATTGAAATAGTGCGCGCTTTCTACTTTCAATTTTTTATGTATTAAACTATGTTTATATATTTTACTGTATAGAATACAAGCTAATGGCAGGGTTGTAATGTTTTTTTTGTTTAGGGCCATGCTTCCAAATATATTACTGCATAATCTCACAATATGGTTTTCATCCGATAGAGTTATTCCAATTACTCGCATTAAAATCCCTGCGAGTATTTCTTCTTTATACCAGTTGGATTCTATCTTTTTATATAGAAACAAGGCAGCAATGAACTCTTGCGCGGTGTTTGATATGGCTTTAATCTGTATAATTGGCGCGGATAGGCTGTATCTAGAGGAAATGAAATTTAGTTCTTTCTTTTCTATATAATATGCAATCATACACTGTGTAAAAGTGAATGGCGGGGGTTGTTGTTTTTTAAGTTTATGTAGTTGTGCCTGCACACTGTTTGGCACGGTTTTTTCCTCTGGAAGAATAAAAAACTGTATTAATCTAGGAAGATGCTCTATTTTTAGCAAGCTAATCACACCATCTCTTGTGTATTTCACTGTAATATTTCCAAGTATATCAATTTGTTCATTGCGTAGTATAGACTTTAGCCAGGAGATCTCTACTTCTATCTCGCTAATTTTATGATTTTCATTACTATTTGGCCTATAAGAGCAGCTTCTAGATGCCTGCTTAAATATATACGTTAGATACTCTTGTATGTCTAAGAAAATAGTGTCTGTGCAATGCACAGGGTGCGCCAGGCTTATTTTCTGTAATATCTCATTAAGCCTGGAATTTCTATCGTTTTTGGAATTACAAATACCTATTAGTTTTAGTATTATATATAGCATATTAACAATCCCAGGAGCAATGCTAATTTTTATTTCTTCATTTAGGAATAAAGTAGAATTGTCCAACGTTTTTCTTAGGAGGAATACCCAGTCGTTCATCATTTGGATGCTTATTTCTTTCTCTGGCACCCTGTACTTTTGAAAGAAGTTTTTTAGCTTGCTGCGCTCTGGTTCAATATGATCCATGGAGTACGTATTTGTAGTGGGATCAAATGCAAAATAACAGAAAAGCGCCAGTAACGCGGCTTCAGATGAATTATTAGTAGTAGTTTTTCCCATATGGAGAAATCTCCACGGAAGTTTGCCAAATACATTATTAGAGTCATATGAAGACAGGTGTTCTTCTTTACTAAATGGAGTCACTTTCTCTTGTGGTTTATTTAGTATACTAGTATAACTTTTAATATACTGTATATTATTAAGTAAATTATCGGATTCTGCATCGCTAGAAATGAACATAAAACACTTAAGAATAATATTTGTCTCTTTTCTTTCTTGGTCACTGTTTTTCTTAGTATAGAACCTGTTTTTATTAACTAAGTTATATACTACACGTATAAATTCCATCATTTGATCTGCAGTATCTATATATTCGTATATATATAGTTGAATGAGCCACCTTGCACTAGTTAAAAACTTTCCCCTTTTTAGCTCCTTTAATGAAGTTGGTTCAGACATATTTTCTTCTTTTTGTATAAGCGGGCTGTTCTTACAGTCTATAAAAAACTGGATAATGTTTTCTGTTTCTTTTTGGTATACACATATTTTTGATTTTTTTGAATTATTACTATTTTCCGCGATAGAAAGGGATATGTTCATATTAAAAGTACAATCCTCTTCTACGCCTTCATTATTATCTTTTTTCTTTAATAAAACAAGTGTTTTCTCTGTTTGGTTTTGTCCCTCAAGTGTTAGTAGTATATCCATCCCTTCTGAGAGTAGAAGTAATGAGCCAAGTATTTTATATGCATGTATGGGGCTTTTCAAGTTTTTAAGAAAAATAAAGAATGAGTCATTTTTCTCCTCTATTGGATAAATGTATAAACAGTCATTTACAGGCGAAAACATACTAATCAACACATTATGATAGTTTCTTCTATACTCTTCTAATTCGCCTGCATTTTTATGTATAACAAATGTCTTGTCTTTGCCATAGTTTCTTATATAAAAATTCTCCTCTGAGTTTAATATTAAGCCATAGTCAATATCTATTTCAGAGGAAAATATCCGCTTATTAAATAGATATCCTTCGTCATAACTTATTTTTGCACGAATTAATCCTAATGGCCCTTCTGGGTTAACTCGTATTTTAAATTTAGTAGAGCCAATGCTTTGCATATGTATGTATAGTATATCGTTTTGCTCTAATCTGGCATTTGCTATTATATAAAATAATAATAATACAAATATAATTTCCGCTCTTTCTTTCTGCATTAATATCATTTTTATTTTAAAGTGTATATTAACTACTATTGTTGCGGCTGCTAACAAATTAAACCAAGATAAAATTTTATTAAACTAATTATCAATATATTGCTCTCTGTCAAAACGAATAATTAAAATATATATGAACTATGCATAATTTATTAAAAATAAAATATTATTTATGCTTTACAATATATAAATAACTGAATAATGAGGGGGAAATGGTGCAAATAAGTTAATTCATATTGAATTTCTACAACATAAAGAGAAGCGCATCAGCACTAATACCGACGAGTTGAATATTTTATTATCAGATACAATTAATGCAATAGAAGAGAATGAATTAAAGCCACTATCACGCAGTGTGCAGGATTCATCAAAATCTTTAAACACAGCTATATCTAACATTAAATACCGCGAATACTGTATAATAGAACACTTAAACAATATTGTGGACATAGAGCCCAAGAGAAAGTATAAAGTGTATCTGAAATATATTGTACTGTTTATTATAATGTGGGTAATTATAGCAATGTTTATAATCATAGTAGCTGTTTATCTTCCGGTGCACAATTAAGGCGTATTAAAACTGTTTATTATTCTCGTCTTATATACCTTTAATTTTCCACATATAACAGCTCTATACATCTTCGTACGAGTGAGTGTGTGGCTCCCACATTAGGCATGGCCCATTGTGTGATAGAAACCAACAATGGCTTTTTAAATTTGGTTTCTTCATTCAGAGCTGCTTAAAAATTCTTATTTATTATTCATACTTAATTGGATAAACATATTTAAAGGAGAGGTTTATAAACTGGTTACATTAGTGAAAGTATTTCTATATTTAAAAACATCTAATATGCTATATTAATATCTTATTTATTCATATGTATTTGATATACTAATTCATACATAAAGATATTTTAAAGTATGTAATCTATACTTAACACATCTATTGTTTTTATATTATAGTGTATAAACATATAATAGTAAAATATACCACAACCTCACAAAGTAATATGACTATTTCCTGCTGAGGCAGTTTATATTGGCAAATTATTAATTTATGTGAAGGAATATTTGTTTTAATTTTATTAGATTATTCTACAAGCAATAGTAATTCTCCTTTTAATATTGGCATAGAGCTAAAATTTATATAACTATACGTGTTTAAATATAAATATAAAATGTAATAGGAAATCATTAAAACGTGCAATATCTTTAGTATTTAGCACAGAGTTATGTGTGCGCTCTTTTTTATTTAAGGAGTTTCGAGTTATTTCATGTTATATTGATAGTTTGGGGCTAGTGAAGTCGTATATTCTGTAGTTAATCTAGTATGGATTTATAAACACTGCAACTTCTTTGGATAAAAGATTCTAGAAGAAGTCTCTAGCACATTTACTGTTTTAAGATATATTTACTTCGATATTTACATTTTCTTGTATATTTTACTGTCTTCTTTTCTATTAGTATCTATTTTTATTTTTCTGCTATGGTGAGTGTTGTGGTTTTCTTGGTGCTGTGCATTTTCTCAGTGCGCTGTATGGATGTAGAGGATATGGACAGAATATACTATAAAATACAGAATGATACTAAATATGTTCCAGGCGGAAAGAAAGTTCCAAGCGCATCAATTCTAGATGAAATGAATATACAGTTTGTAGTTGGCGAGAAAAAAAAGGAGCTCAGTAAATACTATACACCTTTAATAGTAAAGATAGACAAACTATTGAATCTGGCAGGGAAGGAGCTGGTGCATTCAGATAAAAACAACAAAATTATTCTTACTCCATTTAATAGTATAAAATTGTTGAATGATGATGGGGAAGTGAATGTAGGGTACTATGCAGGTAGCTATATAAAAAAAGACAGAATAATACAGAAGTATATAAATGGAGATGTATGTGATATATGTAAGAGCAAGAACTGGACAGGCGCAGTACATTACATTGCAGACTCAAATGAAACACATCTATCTGGCCCCGTGGAGGCATCTACATGCAGTTATAAGTTTTTAGTAAGTGGCAAGGATCTGACAAATATGGATGAGTATACTGTGCTGAATGCAACACTGGCATATACAGACTCTGATAAATCCAGCGATATTAAAGAGCATGCAAATGCATCTGGTAATGCAGAGCAGAAATCAGAAGAAGCCACCCCACCAAATACAGAAGGCCAGAAGCAAGATGGTGAGCAGGGGAAGAATACAGAAGAAAAACCAACAGATGTAGTAGAAGAGAAAACAGATATAGTAGAGGAGAAAAAGATAGAAAGCAATTCAGAAGGTGTGCACACAGCAAAGAAAGACTTATAAGGGGACTTACTGCTGTAGTTGTAGCATATATACAGCTTTCACTGATTGGCTCACTAAATCCTGGATTATAACTAGCGGAGGGTAGTTGGGCACCAATCAAATAGATTTAGTGGTGTAGTATAGAGAGTGCATGGACAAATGAACATGCACTATTAGCTGTCAAATTAAAATTGATCTGTGCATGCACCAATGAGTATCTAGAGTTATGGCCTTAGTGTTTAGCAAATTGACCAATAGAAAAGGATATTCTAAGTATGTTTTTCAAATTTAGCAGTTTTTATTCAAAAATAAATTAAATAGCAGCGAATTTATGCCAAATAGATTAGCAATCAATAAAAAATCATGAAGAACATTTCCAGCGGAACAAATTGGTCTGCATAATTTCCGTTATAACCTAATTGCGGGCGGTTTCTATTTAGTAAATCGGAATTACTTTTTATTTTATTTATGGAAAGAAAGGAGAAAACCAGTCTTATTCAAATGTTGAACACATCAATAGGAAGCATAAGTGGTTTGTTCAAACAAGCAAAGCAGCCAGAAGAAGAAAAAGAGGTGGAGTTAGAAGAAATAACGCCAAGCCAAGAAAAGGAAGAGAGTTTTCTTTTAGAAGAGGAGGAAGAATTTGAAAAAGACCTAAGCCGCCTTTCGATCTCAATTGAAGAGAGATCAGACCAGTCCAAAACAGAAGGTATGGAGAGCAAAGCTATGTTAGCTGGGGCATCTAATACGTTTCTTGATGAAATACAAAAGCTAAAGAAAATTATCGCACTAAAGGATGAAATCTGGCAGAAGGAAAGGGAAAAGGACAAAGAAACAACAGAGTTGCGCATTTTAGAGAGTATAAAAACTCAGGCCGAGCTGGACTACGAGAGAAAAAGAAGAAAAATACTTTTGCAAATGATAGATTCTCTTGAGAAAAGGCTTGAGGAGAGTGAAATACAGTGCTTAGAGCTGATGAAGTACTGCAATTTACTGATTGAGCAGCAGGAAAGGCCAGACGTAGACAGAAAAAAGTAAAATAAAAGTAAAATATTAATATTTCTAAAATGAATGGGTCTGTGTAGTGACGGGATGGATAGCAGATGGGCAGAGAGTAACTGCAGAATGAATGGGGGCATTGTTCCTGTTCTGTCAGTAAAAGAAAAGAAAACAGAGTGAGCCCGAGTTTAAACTCTTTTATCCTGTTGTCATTCAAAGGAAAGTAAAATGGAGAACCCGGGTATCGATCCCGGCACCTCTCGCATGCTAAGCGAGCGCTCTACCTCTGAGCTAGTCCCCCACATTTATTAGACAATTTATTTTTTTCATTCATGTTTTCAAGTCACTGTAGAGTTATAAAAAGAAAGCTAGGCCGGTGGACTGTGTACGACTATACAGGGGAGTTCAACCCTGAGCTATACAAGTACATGCGGAAAATGGCAACTCTACTTCCGCCAACAAAGAACAATAGCTTTCTTTTGGACATTGAGTCTTGGTATTCCATCACCCCCGTTGATTTAGCAAACAAGATTTCTCAGGGGGTTCAGAAAAAGTATGGTGGGCCAGTGAAGGTTCTTGACCTCTTCTCCGGGGTGGGAGGAAATACGGTTTCTTTTTTAAATTTTGGAAATACTGTGCACTCGATTGAAATAGACTACAAAAAAATTCGATGCTTGAGGCATAATATAAAAGAGTGCACAGATCGCGGTGAGAGCCAGATTCTTCACTTTAGTGTGTATGACCCTGAGGTACATAGTTATTTAGACCGCTCATATGATGTGCTAATGGCCTCTCCACCATGGGGAGGAGTGGATTATAAGGAGGACTCTGACTTAGCTCTATTTAATAAGTGCCGTATACTTGAGCTAGAGAAGATTTACAGTGATAAAGTTGGGCTAAGAATATATATGCTGCCGCGCACCATATCAAATAGTGTTTTTTCGCTGCTGAATTCTGATTTTGCTATTTTTAATGGAACTACCGACCGAAACAGAGTTGTTGCCAAGATAATTGCAGTTGGTGATATTTCTGGATTTGTGATATAAAACCATTCCTGTAAACTATGTACTCTGTGTTGTTTTATGTTGTAGATAAGAGCTTAGGCCGCCTTGCACATACACACAGCCAACACGTATAAAAATACTTTTTGTGCTTAATAGCCGATGTAATAGAAGGTAAGAATACATACATTTTTGTGATGTGGCTGCTATGGATTTATTTATGTCCGTGTGTGTTTATAGTGTGGGCAGTCTTTGCACACGTTTTATTATGAAATCTAGATGTTTATTATTTCTCATCATTCTAGCATTAATAAAACCTTTCAGTGTAGCAAAAAAACTGTACATATTTGTTTTCTTATATATTTAAGTATACTGTCGTATCCGAACAAATTAGGATAAATTAATTTATTTTTTTTACACAAGTCGGATAAGAACATACATATCAGAAACCATACCAATAAAGAAGCAATCAACTAATATCAATTACAAGCTTTGCCGTTCTAGGAACGTAGTGGAGTATTACGTAGAGACTTCACAGTCACCACCTACAGGACACAACATATACATTACTATTAAATAAAGTCAAAAATAAAAAAATACGATATGCAAGATTCTAGCGAGAGAGAGGCCAGCTCAAAATTGACTTATATCCAGCAAGGGCAAAAGAACCATATACGAAAATTGTATTTAGCAATAGAAGCCAGCAGATTTATGTGGACCGATGTATTTAGAATTATAAGAAACATTACATATTTAAACTGTTTGCTATTTTCTTGTCAATTTGTTTTAAATAGTGCTTTAGAGAGTATTTCTCTTGCGGAGAAAAACAGGTGTATTATTCAGAAAATATCTACTTATTATTTTATAGTTATTCAAATAGGACTTATGAAAGACATAATGCTTCTTTCTATTAACAAATTATTTAACCACAGAGAGGCTAGAAGGACTGCTAAATTAATTGTGGCAGTAGTTTACTTTTTTGTATTTATTCTGCTCTATTTTATTCCTACTATACTTTTAGAATACTCTACAGATCTATCAAGGAATAGCATTGTTCTGTTTCTGGGGATATATGCCTTTAGTGGTATTATGCTGTATCACTTTCTTATAAAAGAGATTATAAGCATTTTTATACAAAAAACTCTATACACAAGAATAAAAATAGAATTCACACAGAAAGCAGTAGAGAATATATGCAATGTAGTATATTCTGTGGCGCTAGTGTTAATATGTGCAGCCATTTTTCTATATATTGGTTGGCTTATACTGTTTCAAATAATAAAGGCTTACTGTGTATATTAATTAGGATATCAATTGAAAATCATCTTACACGAGGAACGGCTTAGAGAGTATGTGGTCCTCAACGGCCATCCATTCGAGGCCCCTCGAACCTTATATCAATAAACTGATTTCCATTTAAAAAATCATCTTAAATATTTACAAGCAATCTGCGAATAGTTCCAATACTTGAATAGCTGTGCTGAATTGTTCTATTGTATAAACAGGTGTATATCTGCGTATTTCCATAAATAGAAGGAGCTTTAGTTTTAATTTCAGAATATATATTTGACTTTTTGGATTTTTATAAATTTAATATAGCCTAAAAGACTTTTGTGTTATATAACCAGAAATTATTAAAAATACTTATTATTAACTTTTTCCAAGTCTATTTTATATAGAAAATATTAAAATAGTTATAAAATATGTTTCAGGGGTACGGTATAAACTTGAGAAAAAATCTGCAAGTGATGTTTAATGAGAAAAAATTAAGAAAGCAGTTAGCACTAAAAATTGAGGAAATTAACAAAAAAAATCGAACACTGCGTGCGCCATTAAAAACATTTGTTCCCATAATACTAAGCGTATGTACAAGAGGGGAGGTATTTAAAGCCGAGAGCGCGGTACTAAACAACCTTGAGTACAATGCGTTTATGGTCTTTTTAATGCAGCGCCTAAATAATATTGATACAATTGATGCAGATTTATATATAGAAGCGGTGAAGAACGCTATAAGAGACACTAAAACAACTATTACGGGTATAGAAAATGCTGCAAAAAAAATAAAGATCCCAAAACAAAGAGATGCATACTATAAACTGATGAATAGCAACCATTTATTTATAGCGAATATTTCTATAGTGAGAAGTTATGTGTGGACCGATATAATACATGCACTATATCCATATTATGCGACCAAAAAATTAAATAAAATTAGCAGCTCTAAAGCGTTAGATGAGATTTTAGAGCTAACAGGAGATGGCGAATGTTCTAGGCTTCAAAAAGTGTTGGATATAATAACAAACAATACAGGAAAATTTACTCGATGCAATGAGTTGGGAGAAAAGGAATCAAATTTAGATACTCTTGGACTATCAGAAGAGGATATTGAATCACTACATTTATTTACAAGCGTCAATTATAAACATTTAAGTATGATTATAAAAAAAATATACAACTCAATTAATATAGAAAGTACTAAAGATGGCGACTTTGATAAAATAATAGTTCTGAAAAGTTTATTTTTCTTTTTAGAAAATAGCTCGAATTTTGCTCCCATTGACGTAAGCTACTGCGAGAGTGAGTTTAAATATGCCTTGTACAACAGTCTACAGAGCTGTGATAATTGGGATGTAGTGGATTTTCTGTTCACAATCCAAGAAACGTTAAGTCTAAAAAAAATTAAGGGGTTTAGCTCTATTAAATTTAAAACTAATGTGGGGGATAATTATGTAAAAACTATAAAGCCAAATCTAGATCCTTTCTTTATCGAAAACAATAACCAAGCAAGAAGATGTCAAAGGCCAGTGGCTAAGCCGCCTAAAAACAACAGAACAGCAAAAAAATTGAATACAATCACTCCAGGCCAAGAAACTTCTCAAAATCAAGAAGATTCCCCTTCTGAATCTACGAATTGCCAGCCAACTCTAGTAAGAAGTTCGAATCAATTAGTTATAGGAATATTGACTATTATAGCATTAGTTTTTATCAGTATAATTATATACTGTTATAGGGCGCTAGAAGTAATAATTCTGAATTTATTTGAATATTGAATGGTTTGATCCAGATAATATCTACTATAAACACTATTCATAGGTTACTAGAAAGATTCAGAAAAAAGTTATAGAAGTTCTATGAAAGATTGTTTAATATTATTTCATAATTCATCCTATGTATAATATAGCCTCAGAGACATATGACTGTTTAATAAAGATATTTCAGAGTATTTAAAGCATATTCTTTTAATAGATTTTATTTTTGTATACAGTGCATATTTGTTCTATGAACTATATACAAAATTGTACTATTTCTCAACTACACACATACTCTTTTTTTCTTTTTTTTGTTTAGATTATTTGTGTTTGGCTTAAACTATTGCTTATATTAGAGCAGTTAGTTAACAATTGAAGCTATTTTGAAATATATTTTATTGTAGCATATGAAAATTAAGACATATTAAGACAACCATAGTATAAAAGCAAAATAATTTAAATTAGCTAATATTTTATTTTAAATAAATTATGCATAGTTCACAACTAATATTTATTAATTTCTTGTAAGATATAGTATAAATATAAATAATACCCCAATATTACTAGAAATATTATAAAATGGTCTATGTGATGCCATAGTATTAATAGTCTACGAGACTATTTCTATAAACGAGGGTTTTTCTTGCCATTGAAATTTTTAAATATAATACAAGGAAGCCACACGATTATATTAAACAAAGTAGTTATTCCTGCCACTATAATACTGATTTTATATGCATATAAACCATAGATCGCAGATTGTTTAATAAAAGAGGAATCTGCAGTCGAAAATATGTATGCATCATTGTTAGGTTTGAGTATGCGGGCAATTTCAATTAAAAATATAAAAATCATTACAATTAATGATGCCATGTAGATTAATATTGTTATGTTTCTAGTCTTTTTAATTGGTAATATACTAATTAAAATACTTGATATTATTATGGAAAAAATGGGCAGTGCACAAAACATAGATATAGCAAAAATCTTATATAACTCGACATTTTTCTCAAAAAACACTTCATATTGGTTATATATATAGATGTACGTAGGAATAAACCCGCAAACACAAAAAAATAGATTTGTAAATATAGAAATAAGCGGAGAAATTGCTCTATTATATATTTTTTGGGGGCTTTTACTTACATTTAGTGCAAGTCTTAAAATATATTGATAAGAAAACACAAATAGTACCATAAGAGCAAGAACTTTAAAGAATTCTACCGAAAATTCTTTTAGATTTTCAGTTGGGAGTTTATTTGGCTGGCTCATATTATACATTATTGACTGTATTATATCATTTAGGAAATCTTGAAAGACTGTTTTGCTAAGTTTAACTAAATTATTCATAAAATTTTTTTGTATTTTTTTAAATAGTCTAGAATGGAGAATTTTTCTCCGAATTAATTAATCTTTTTTACTAAGAACATAGTAAGTCTCTTATCTGTAGACGAAATTGCCTATATATTGTGATAGCTAGTGCGTGTGGTTGGTTTTCTGATATTGAATATAATGCCTAGGAATTGGAATGCAAAAATGTAATTATAATGAATTTTCAATTATAATAAGAAAAAGGCAGTATAAGAGTGTAGAAAACTATCAAAATAATTTGTCAGATGTTCAGAGGAAAACTTAACTATGGTCAGAAAAGAATTCTATTACGAATCTACTAAGTATATTTAAGATGCTAGTCCCAATTTAGAAATTAAATATAAAAATTGTTTTAAAAGACTAACTTTATAGTGAAAATAGTGTACAATATAGTGGGAAAATAAATATAGAAGAATGCATGTATACAGCCCATATAAAAGTGTTAAGTTTTTCTAGTATGCTTAAACTAGCCTATATATTTTCTATTTTAAAATGATTCTATTGGTGCAAATGTGTATGAATCACGGAGTATAGTATGCCCGGAATCTATTGAATTCTTAATGGTCATTTTAATATTCAGGAGAATAAATTGTTTGATTGTATTGGTTTACTGTGTAAAAATTTATAATTGAGTAAATCATAATACATTGCATTTATGTATATAAATATATATTTTTGAGTTAGTTTAAATATGTTAAAACAGAATTTTATTTTATTTTAAGTCTATCGAAATGTCTCTAAAATTAGAATTAATATAATTTAGTCTAATACTAGACTGAAATAGACATTTTATCTCTATAAATTTATTGCTTGTCTATTTAATAGTGTTAATATTTGTGTTATACAGATAGTATTGCACCTTTTGTGAATACTAGAAGATTGCTCTGTTTTATCCAGTTTATACATTGTGCATAAAAAAAAGCTCCTAAAGGAATAGATACGCTAAATAGTAACATCAGAATAATAATGAAATACACCCAATTGATTATAAATGAAATTTTTTCAATGGTTTCAGATGGATATTTAAATTTGACTATAGACTTAAACATACTAAATGCCTCTATTAACAAGAACAGAAGGGTTACATTTCCTGTTATAGTATATAGTATAGACCCAACTAAATATTTTTTAATCAAAAATCGATTACTAAAAGATATTAAAAATAGCTTAATTATAGAAATCATGGAAAATGATGCATAAAATATGACTAAAAGTGCAGTTTTCCCTAGCCAATTTATACCGTACAACTCACTTCTATCCACGCACCGAATTTTTAATAAGTTTTTGTTTGGCTCGAAAAACAAACCAAGTGCTAATAATGAAAATATTAAATTTATCACACTTAAATACAACCCTTTAAATCTGTAGCTTGGCGCAATTAGTATTGCAAAAAAAATCTTTAGTGTAAATTCAACACTAAAAGAAAGTAATATATTGAGCGCTATAATTGAAAATAGTTTTTTAATAGCTACTGATTTTTTTCTCTTGTCCCCATTTTGCCATTCTATAAAATTGTTTGTTATATCATTTGATATTTTAACATTCATTTTTTGAATTGATGACCATCCTTCCTCGATGCTATTCATGCTATAAAAAATTGTAAATTTTTATAAATTTATGCATCCGAGAAAACTATTAGCCAATAACGGAATAAATTTTTATCACATCAAATCAAATCAATCAAATCATTATTCAATAGATTAGAGCTGTTTGTATTGCAATTAGAAGAATATGCCCTGTATTGGTTTACTTGAGGCAGCATAACATAAACATTAAATATTGGTAATACTTTTAAAGGGGTTCTTCTTAAATACTTACGTAAATTACAGCAGTATGTCTATAATATGTAGTAGACATACAAATTATTATTTTATTATGTTTTGTGAAAATATTCTATTAAATACAGTTCCTAGCCTAAATAGATTCTTAAACCCATGAAAATAGTTCAACTGGCAAATACGTCCCCTTCTAACTATATTAAGTGCTCAAATAATATAGTTAAAAGCATAAGTTGTCTATAAAAATAAGTATATTTGCTAAAATAATGAATGTATTGCAATAGATGAAAAGAAAAAGCAATTAATATAAAAAATACATAAAAACTGAAAACAAAATATACAGAAATTAATGAAAACATGAGAAAACACCATACCTTTTCTAATAATTGTAATATAAGCATGATTTATTAAGATAAAATACTATTTATGCCTTATAATAATTATCTTTATTAATTTTTACTCTTTTGAACTTTTATAAATATATACTAGGCCACCATACTTAGAGAACTTCATAATAAATTAAGATAGAAAGAGCTATTTGTTATGTAACACTTAAGCAGCGCTTGTAGATGGATGAGCTTCTTGTTTTTGTGTAGAGGGCGCATAGCATTCAGTATTTTTAAAATTTGAAGTCAAAATATCCCAAATTTCACAATGAATGCCCAATTTGGACATTGTATAGTTATTTTCTTTTACAATTATTTTGGCGCATTCCATTTTTTCCATATTGTCATCTGTAATTGGGGGTAAAGAAAGAACAAAGCTTTTATAGGATTTTTTTATCAAACTGTCGTCTGTTTTATCTAGAAGAGATCTAAGTACCGGGCATAAAATAAAGGAAGTATACTCTACCGGGTCGTCTTTGTTTTTGTATAAGCAAATGCCATAATAAACCATGTCTTCTGATATATGCGGGCTTTGCAGCATTTTTACAAGAGATTTAAGGGCTTTTATAGGAGAATACTCGGATAAATAACTTTTTTCTGGGTCTTTGGGTCTTGTATAATAATAGGTAGTGTACTCATCTACACTTTGTGTAATACGAACATTCCATTCTAGAACTATTTGGCTTGGGTTATTGGTTTGTTTCATAGCTGAGTTAAGGCAATAACAATCCAGGTCTTTATATTCGCTATAGATATTTCGTATAAAAAAGTCACTATAATAGTTTACAGTTATTTCTTCATAGTTTTTTAGGATTTTAGCTTTATTTGGGATGCCTTCAAAGAATATTGAATTAATGGAACTATAGTTGAACTGAAATGGCGCTGTATTACAGATTAAATTAATATTAGCCATATATGTTTTTTTGAAGGGGTAGTAAGAGGATAGTGGAATAGAAGACAGCAGAAAAGTAGACAAAAATAGCGGTATTCTTGGGTTTGGTTGCGCGTCTTTCATTCTAGGCAGATTTTTCCTGTTGTTGGATGAAGAGGGATTAAACTGTGCAAAAATAAAGGAAGAGTTAAGCACGCTTTCCTCTAGGTAGTAGAATATAACATCAAGCCCTTTCTTGTTCATTTCATGCATGGTTTTGTCCATGTATAAGTCCGTAGTAGACATCATTGTCCATTTTTTTGTTGTTCTATTATAGACAGCTGGATAGATACATTTGGAATCAGTAACACTGCTTATGTCTTCATAGATTTGTTTTGTAGGTCGGCTTAAAAATGTCTGGCCAGTTTTGATATTTATTCCAAAGGCGACTGGATTTGTGGATATTAATCTGTCCAAGTAGACTACAATATTCTTAATTGTATAGCAGAGCTTGTTATAGAATTTTCTATTTTTAGAATTAACCACCGTGTATCTAGGAAGGTGTATTATTTTCACACGATGCTTTGAATTAAGAACCAGCTGTATGTGATAGTGAATGCTATGCGTGATTGGGATGTCATTTGCTAGCTGAAAATACGATATGTATGATTTTACTACACTGGAATCTATCCACTCCTCTGCATCACTAGGCAGATTGCCTGCCTCTTTGTTTGATTGGGTTTTATAGGTTATTTTAGAGGTAATGAGCGCATAGCATCTGTTAAACTGCGAAACAGTAATAACATTCTTTCCTAACAATTTTCGAAGTATAGTTTTACTAGCACAAGAGCTAGCGCCACTGCGTGTAACGGAGGGCATATTTATACCCTTTATTGAAGTTTCATCGCACACTTCTGCATTAGTAAGAGGGGTTGTTGTTTCATATATATAAGGTGCATTTATATAGAATACTCTAAATAGGTTGAGCATAACATCAAGTACCTCACTGGGTTTGCAATTTATAATAGGCACCCTATTAATTTTTATCGCACACACTGCCTGCATGTCGTTATCTGATAGTTTGAATTTGCTTTTCTGAACTATGTGTGCTAAGGCATTTATTATGAAAAAACTATTCGCCCACTTTTTATTAAAACCGATAGCTACCCGGTCTCGTATTTGGTTAATTACTTTCTCTGTTATGTGGAACATGTCTTCGTATATCTCCGGTATTTTTAAAATAAACCCTAGCTTATTCTGTATTTCATCTGGTATATCCTTTATTTTAGATAACAACTCGATGGATTTATTTTTTTCCTTGCCTTGGGAGGTTATATCTGAGTGGTTTATCTGGCTATAGCTAGCTATTATGCCATGTATAAGCAAAACAGGATCTATTCCCTTTTTATCATATATATCTTGAATGGTTTCGTTTTTCTGAATAAATTCCTTTTTTATGAAAACAGCTTTAGGCGCTTTCTCTACTTCTATACTCTGAGGAGACCCCATATTATAAATATAATTATATAGATCGTCCAAGAACCCATTGTAATAGCATGAAATGGAATTAGTCGTAGAAAATAAAGCTTTTTTCAATTCAATTGGCAGGCTACACAAATATATAATGCAATCCATCTTTTTGCTGTGGGTTTCATATGTCAATGAAGAAATAAACAGCCATATATTCTTATATAATTTGTACAATTTTTGGATTGTTTCATTAAATATGGGTTCTGTATAAAATGGTGTGGTGTAGGCCAATGCGGGTGTCTGAGGTGTGCGATTCATACGAGCTAGCCTTTGGCACTGATTTTTTTTGTAAGCAATTATATCTGGGCTGTGATGTACATGGCAAGAAAACTTTCTAACACTGTTTTTTTTAATGTATTGATTTATCAAATCATATGCATTTTTGTTGTCTAGTAGGCCTGATTTTTGATTTACTTGATCTAAATTAGTGCCTTTTTCCATTTTAGGGCATTTTGCATCTTCTACTTCTGTTATTTTTGAACTTTTGTTTGGAACATCTAGTGCTGCCAAGGTGGTAGAGTCAGATGTTGCGCTTTGTTTCTTTTCAATAGTTTTTCTGTTTTGTATGGGATTTAAGTTGCTTCTGATGTTAATCATTTTTTGAGATTCTTTAAAAGATTTATGTGATTCACTAAAAGTATATTCAGAAGAAGACGCTTGGCTCTGTTCCAAATCAAAGCTGCCAACGGAACTATAGCAGGGCTTTTTAGTGGTTTGTGAAACTAGATTCTTTTCGGCTGCAGAAGGACAAGAATCCCACTCTTTTTTCCTTTTGATAAAAGTGTTAGGTGAATTGTCTAAACTACTTGAGTTATGGGAAAGATTTGAATAATTGGAAGTACTTTGGCTGCTTAATGTATTTTCATTTAGATCTAGTAACCTCTTCGTGCTATTTGTAGCATTAAATGTGCCTGTGTACGATTTATGTTCCTGGGCATTTCTTTCTTTACTATGGGTAGAAATTTGATCGCTGTGCGTGCTGCTGTTCTCATTACACATATAGAAACGAGTCATATCTTCTCCTTCTGTGTTTGGTATATAATCCTCTGCGCATTCTAATTCTTCATTTAATTGGTTAAATATACTATTGAATGCATCAATATTAAAATCGCTACATATTATATTTTCAAAGTCGCTGCTAGGTAGATCATCTATGTTTATAGCAGGTAATTCAGGCCGGGCAATAGTATTTGGCACTTGTTCATTTCTATTGTTTGATTCTGGCTGGTTGGCTTTTTCTAGTTCCTCGAAATTTATGTAATTTCCTAACATTTTTGCAATTTCATTTAAATCTGGCAATGAATCATAATTATTTGTCTTGCTAATGTTCTGCTGGTCTGGTTTACTAGTATCCACTACACTGTGCTCATCGAGTCCGGAAAAACTATTAAATGAATCAATAGATCGCTCACTCTGGCTATGGCGAGCTATGTTCATAGCAGGACTTTCTCTTTCTAAATCGGTATAATAGTTATTCTGCTCCACCATGCCATTAAGTAAAGGAAATTCCATTTGGTTTTCGCCTATTAATTGATTATTTTCTGAGGTCGGTATAGATGGTTGTTGGACTTCATTATCTATGTATTCACCTCTGTGCACTGGTGTTGTGGCAGCAATAGTACTTAACCGGGCCCGTAATCCAACAAGTATAAACTTCTTTGTAAGAAATAACTTTATAATGAATTTCATTTGAAATGTTTAGTTTTTTCTCTTCAAATACAATTACCAGATATAATAGCCAATGATCAGAACCAATCTGTATACTTTTGGATCATTCTAGTGGCGTTAGGAGTAGTATTCTTGTTATTGGTAGAGCTGTAGGTTTTCTAATGTTTATTCTGTATGGTTTATCTGGCTGCATATACTAATTCTTAATACTATTCTATAATTACACATCAGATATAATCTGAGACCCGAAATATGTATATGTAAATGATATTTAATAGCTATTTATTGGGGAAGCTGTTCCTGGCGCGTTATATGTTATAATTATAATTAAGAGAGTGGATGATTTTACTAAATATCATCTATATTTAATTTTGTATGTGATTTTTTGGATATTCTTGTGGGTATTTATAATATAGAAGTACATGTTTAAAAATATACAGAAATTAAACTCTTCAGCCAAAAAAATTTAAAATTAAACACTTTAATAACACTTTAAACCAAGCAAATTAAGCAAAAACAATCTGAATAATGTAACTGGAATGGAACAGACATGTATTGAATTCGCCATATTTATTAATTATTACTACACGGTATATAATAAAATATTATGAATAAAATAGACTATTTAGATATACTATATTTCAATAGAGTAAGAAGTTGTATGCAGAAAGAGTTATAATTATTTAGTAAATTATACAGTAGGATATGAATTGCGTGTGTTTAAATAAATTCTATTTATTTATAAAAGAAGGCAATTTATGTAAGGAATACATAATATATACGAGCCTATAGTAGATGCTTCATTTTAATGTATTTAAAGTATAAATATTTATAGGATTTTTGTATTTAGCAATATAAATCTAACAAGTTTAGTATTATATACCGGATTGGTTAAATCTATTTCACTATAAGTGCTCTAAATAACATATAACTTGATATAATAATTCCAGGAACAAATGTGCATGCCATAAAAAATATAGCCTGCGCTTTCTTCTTTTTTTGTTGGCTTATTTTATGTGCGATTATCTCATTTAATAAACTAATGTATAGGTTAACTCTATCTATAACATATTCTAAAGCCGGCATTGTTAGTGTATTATTTTCTATAAGTAAGATTAATCGGGCATTTATATTGTTTAGCATATGCCCTAGCTCTAAAAGACTTTTTTTAAATATTGTTTCTTTCGGCGCTATGCGTGTGTTTAGAACAATGTGGTTATAATCTATGCAGTCCGTATAGTCATTTGTTATCTCACGGATTATACTGAATACATCTAGTACTTCTGAAATATTGGTTTTTAGTGCATAGAGCAAGCCCTTTTCGTAGTTAGAAAATTTTATATTGCTTGGTTCGTCTTTAAACTGGTGATAAAACTTAATCTTCCCCAGATTATTCATAACTAGATCCATTGCACAATCTATTTTGTACATTCCGCTTTCTGTTTTATCAAATAAACATACTTCTTTTGTAGAAGAATACTCTTTATAATATTGAAAAAACTCACACAGAGTATTTTCTATAATTTCTCTGACATAAAATGACATTAAAAGGTTTTCATTCACTGTAAACATCATGTATTTTAAATACGGATGATACGCATTTCCAGAAGACCGTATTAGAGAAGTGTGCCATTTATTGCATGCTATTTCTGTATATTTTATTTTATCTAATAGTGCCTTGTCCTTGAATATGTTTAAAATATAGTCTTGGCATGCCTTGCTTAGAATTAAAGTTTCATTATTGGTTTCCGCATTGTCTATTTCTATGCAGTAATTCATTATACTAATCCCTAGAATCTTTTTTGCGAGAATCTTTAGCTGTGCGCTAACACAGTCCTTTGGCCGTATAGATACTATACACAGACTAATATAATTAAAAATAGCCGCTCGAAATAACTCGAAAAAGACATTCTGTTTGCTTAAAGTGTGTATATAGCAATTCATAGATAAACACATTTTCATAAAGATTTGGGTGATATGTTCTATATTAAAGTATTCAATAAAATCCTCACTGTTTGAATTATGGATAGTGGTGTCTGTGTATATAGAAGGCATTATATACATGAACAATTTATCTGTTTTTATGTTTATATCTTCTTCTATATCACTAATTTTTATTTCTTCTATGAGAGGAATTTGTTCTAAATTTATATTCTGTGAACTATGCATAATTTATTAAAAATAAAATATTATTTATGCCTTACATATTCATAACAGAGAATGCTCAAGTTACATTTATAAGCAAGGCATCCACATGATATTTAAAAAATAAATATTCTTATTTAATAAACCAGATTTTAGGAGTATGCTAGTATAATTTACTACTGAAATTAAGTTATATGTATATGTGCAGTATGGTTTAAATATGAATGTGTAAAGAATTGTTCTTTTTAAGAATTACTATTAGTATGGAAGAAATACTCTGACTTTCGGGTTAGTCTCTTTATAAATAATTCTCCTTTTTCTTATCATACATTTTACTTTTATGCTGTGTTTTAGTGCATTCTTTTGAATGTATATACTCTCCCTCTATTAAAATAAAAGGGGCGGCTTTAATAAGAGTTTCTATAATAGTGAATACGCAATTGGTCTACTAAAAACACAAGCACAAATAGCAACATCCAGGGGAATTCATGGACAGTGAGCTTTACTATAACATCAACGAAAGTGCGATTGATCAATCGGTTGATAAAAGAATGGAAGAGTACTTAAAAATAGCTGCAGAGACCAAAACCACAAAGTCTATGATATTCCCGTTCTCTGGTTATCAGATGGTTATTGTTCCTGCTGTAAAAGACTGCATTACCAGGAGCAAAGAAACCCAGCTGCCAAGAGAGTTAGAGAATTCCATGAGCGTCTGTATAGAGTATGAAGCAAGGAAAACAAAGCTCTTCAAGAAAACATCAAGTGATTTAATTTTACTTCTTCAAAGCAATGAGCCCAGCCCAAGCATTCTTAAAAGCATTACACAACAGCTCAAAAAAGAGGTGAAATATTTTTTGAAGGACTTAAGCCCGCGAATAAATGAATACTTAGCAACTAAATTAGAGCATATTTCAAAAGAAGAAGCAAAACAGCTTGCGAATAAAATAGACATAACATGCCGAATAAATCTGATTGAGATAAGTGCAGTAGAGTTAGGAGGAGTGAGTAATCTGGAAATTCTTCTGGAGAAATTTGCAAAAGAGAATAGCATACAAGAAGAATCACTTTTAGAGAAAATGAACAAATTATATCCAAAGATACCAGCCAAGTATAATGAGTATCAAATGAAGTATTTAATGGGGTTTATGCTGAAAGTGTACAAAATAGTTGCCGGAGAAGTTCCTATCTCTGATACTGCAGCAAACACTCTGAATCAACAGGGAATAACACTAACCGAAGTACAGTATTTAGAAGAGTTAAGAAGATTCTATAGCCAGGTGATAAGCAGTATTCTTGGAACGGCAGAATATACAGAGAGTTTAGTAGAATTACTTCCACAAAAAAGCTCCAGAAGCAAATCAAAAATCGCAGGCTACAAACAGTTTAAATATGGCATCTTTATACTATTACTAATAGTTTTAATTATTGTAAGTTGCTGGGTTATTTCACATAGACAAGAATTTAAATTGTAATACGCTCTGAAAGGCCTTAAACAAATTTGAGTTATACTATTTTAAATCACCAAGAATGAATAGAAATATAGCCCGACATAACAGACATAAGGGCCATGGACGCATCGATAAGAATGGCTGAATAAATGCATTTAGACAAGTATTATACCAATGTAAACAGAATTAATTAGTTTTGTATTATAGAATTGTATATTCCACAGTAAAGAATAAAGAAAAGTAATCCAAATATGTATTTATTGGCGTGCTGATGAAAGCAGTGAGGTTACATATCCCCAGAAGGCAAGAACCTTCTCTCCTGCCTTAACCTTTTCTTTAGCCTTGTCTAGGGAGTTTTTGAACAGGCTCTGAGCAGTAAGAATGCTTGAAGGGTTGGAGGTTATAGAAGAGCCACTGATTACTAGATGCCCATTTGTGAAGTTCTGTGCAAATGAAGGAAGCTGCATTTTCTGATCGTCATTTCCTGGGGAAAGTGGGCTAGCGGATGTATTTTCTATGTTTATTGCAGACTTTTTCTGTGCATCAAACAATCCATGTCTGATCATATCAGATCTTTCTATGCCCAGAGAAGATTCTTTCTGGTCTTTATTCTTCTGATCCTTTTTCTTTCTTTTCTTTTTCTTTCTTTTCCTTCAGTTTCTTTTCTTTCTTATCTTTTTCCTCTTTCTTATCTTTATTCTTTTTCTCCTTCTCCTTTTGATCCTTTTCTTTATTCTTCTGATCCTTCAGTTCTTTTTTGGTCTTATCAAGCGACTTTCCCTCTTTTTTCTCCTTCTTTTCTTCCTTCTTCTCAGTTTTTTTCTCGGTTTTCTCCTCTTTCTTAAGGTCTTTTATGATTGTCTCAGTGTTTTCGTTCACAAAGCCCTCAACAGTCTTTTCGGCCTTTTTCAAGTGGTCTGTCTGTTTCTTTGTTACTTTGATATCTTCTTCAACCTCTGTTTTCTTGTTTTTGTTTTGTTCCAGAACAGAGCTGTTGCTTTTTATTTTTTTCTCAATTGCTTTAATGCTCTTCTTCACCTCCTCCTGATTGATTTGGAATTGCTTCTGAGCACTTTTCAGATTTTCCATCTTTTCTTGGACAGTATTCTGGTGTATGTTCTTCTGGCTTTCTGCAACTGCAATGTTTTTCTGAATCTCAGCCAGGTTTTTTTCCAGAGATGCAAGCTTCTTTGTCGCCTCGTCCTTTTGCTTCTGTAAATCCTTCAAAGTCATTTTATTGCTTTTTATGACAGTTTCGCTTGCCTTTTCATGGGCTTTCACGGCATCCACATTAGCCACCTTAACAGACTTTGCTGAGCTGCTCAATGCACTCTTTGAGTAGTTGTTGTACTTCTCAGACGCATTCTGGCTAGACTCTGGCATAATTGGCTTGTAAACAGTCACTACACGTATTTCTGTTACAGTAACAGTCTTAACATTGTTCGATGATTTGTCGCCGTCTTTCTTATCTTTACTACTGGATTTATCTTTACTAGTAGGCTTATCCTTAGAGCTTCCAGACTTGTCTTTGCTGTCAGATTTGTCTTTTCCGCTGGATTTATCCTTTATGCTTCCAGACTTGTCTTTGCTACTGGGTTTTTCCTTGGCATTCTCGTAACTGTTGTTATGCTTATCAAGAGTCGTTGACTTAGTGGAAGACTTGCTGGTGGATTTTTCGGTAAGTGTTTTGGTATCTGTCCCAGTTGATTTTTCTTTTTTGTCTTGGGTATCTTTTGTTGTATTCTGCTCAGTCTTTGTACTTCTATTAAAAATGTTTAAAAAGGAAAAAGGTGAAGACTTTTTTTCTTCCTCTTTTGGCTTTTTGTCATTATCACTCTGTACCTTTCCTTCTGTGTTCTGTGCTGCTGGTGCATCTATAACTATATCCTTAGCAAATAGTTCGCTGGCTAATACAGTAGAAATTACTGTCAATATAAAAAACTTCTTCATAACTAATAACACATCTATTCATTAAATATACAACCATCATACACTGTTTCACTCCTGCCAAGAAACATAAATACAATGAAACCATAGTACACAATAGAATAAAGTAGTAATAGAGTGTAAAGCAACCGATCCAATCATATACTTCTTTCTACAATAATATAATCACAGTTTTAACCTAACATAATATAAAAATACTAGAAACATTTCTATCTCCAGATAAAGTAACTAACTAAGCATAGAAAGCCATTAAAGTGAGGTTATAGCCTGAAATATCAGGCAGCAAATACAATCAAAGGTGGCACTAATATAGAATATATGAGGTGCTCATCAAAATACTAAATTAGATTATCTTATAATATGTAAATATTTTCAAATACTTTATTCTTAGTTTATACAATAGTAGGTATATCTGGTGTATTTCTAGCAGGGGCAGTATGTATGCCGGCACTAGTGCTGCTTGCACTAACACTGCTGCTTATACCTTGTACTAAATGACCATCTACTATTTGTACATGCCCAAGTATTTCTCCATCTATACCCATTGGATGTATATCACCAATCTGACCCCCCTGGTGGATCTGCTGCATTTGATCTACTTGGCTTGCACTGCCACTATTCTGGCTGATTTGTACACTTCCCTGCCTATTTTGTATGCTCTGTTGGCTGCCTTGTATGTTCGTCTGATTGCTTTGTAGATTTTGGCCACTGCCCTGTTGTGCTTGATCTATATGACCAGTGCTCTGGCCAGATTGGCTTATTTGTCCACTGCTTTGTTCATTACTCTGCGTAGATTGACCGCTGCTTTGACTGATTTGGCCAGATTGGCTGTCAATCTGCTGTATTTTATCTACATAATTGGCTTGATTGCTCTGCCCTATTTTTACTTGTTTATTTTGTGTGTTCTGTATACTTTCTCCATTATTTAGTATATGCCCATGCACTGCATCTATCATGGGCGTGCAGGGATTAAGACAGAATGCATTCTCACATGGACATAATTCTTCTACAAAGGCTGAAGCATCAATTGAGATGGGAATTGTCTTATACTCTGTATATTCTACATTGCACAATTTACATGCATTCTGTGGTTTAGGCTTTACTGTAACGGTGTTTGTTATGATTTTAGTATGTATTTTAGTAGTATACACTGTATTAGTATTGTATACGGTGTTAGTAGTGGTGACTACTCTATCTACAGTATTAGTACTATATATTACATTTGTAGTAGTAATTAATCTATCCACGGTTTTGTATACTGATAGTATATTTGTAAGTGTAGATATAGAGTGTATTACAGGCTGAGGCAACTTTATCTTAAAGTATCTTACAACGTCATAGCACATGTTGCCACATCCTTGCTTACTGCCAGAGCTGGGTAAAGAAGGATTGGGTGAGCTTTGGTTATTTATACCAGTATTAGGAACAGTAGGAGGAACAGTAGCTATAGAAACACTAGATGAACTACTAGACATATTAGCATCGCCACCATTTGCATTTGGTATGGGTGAGCTAGGTACATTTGCATCGCTTGCACCTGCGCCTGCATTAGCATCAGCACTAGCACCAGAAGCCGCGCCTACATTAGCACCAGAGGCTGCTCCGGTATTAGCACTGGCATCAGTTCCAGCAGTTGCACCTGCATTCGCGCTAGCACCAGAAGCCGCGCCTGCGATGGCACCGGCCCCAGCAGCTGCACTTGCACTATCTGCACTATTGCTAGATACATTTACACTATTACTAGTCGCACTGGCACCATCTACATTAGTAGTGCTGCTGCCGCCAGATACATTATTAGATATACTTACACTATTAACTGTACTGCTACTAATATTATTTTTGCCGAGTGTACTAACCATGCTTTGCAGGGATTTTGTCTGTGCGTCTATTTCCTCTTGGGAAATATTTGTTTGGTATAATCCAGTCGAAGTCAATTGTGATTTACTTCTGGCTTCTTCCTTAGTCTTACCACAGTCCACACCTATAAAAATTCCTGTTTTATCTTTAATCACGCCATTAGATGAATATAAACTAATTCTATCAGATACATCTTTATAGCAGCTGCACTCTACATTGTAGTATACAGCTATATTGGTAATAGACACATTGGTTGTGTTATAATTAGATATACGGCTACCATACGATAGCACAGTAGAAATATAATCATTAGAGGCAGAACCAATCATACTAGACACAGTAGATACACTAGATATGCTGGATACACTAGACACAGTAGAAATACTAGATACACTGGATGCACTGGATATACTGGATACACTGGATATACTAGATACACTAGACACACTGGATATACTAGATACACTAGACACAGTAGAAATACTAGATACAGTAGAAGCACTGGATATACTAGATATACTGGATACAGAACTGACTGTAGACTTATCATTCACGCTATCAGGCTTGTTATCTTTGTTTTGCGGTACACCTGCAACGATTGGTGTAGCTCCCGAATCATTTTTATCTTTGCCATCCTTAGACTTGTCATTGCCATCCTTTGCATCCTTAGACTTGTCCTTGGCATCTTTATCATTCTTAGACTTGTCCTTGGCATCTTTATCATCCTTAGATTTATCTTTGCTGTCTTTAGGCTTGTCCTTGGCATCTTTGGCCTTGTCTTTAGCATCCTTGTCTTTCTTGGCCTTATCCGCCTTAACCTTGTTTTTAGCATCCTTGTCTTTCTTGGCCTTGTCTTTAGCATCCTTGTCTTTCTTGGCCTTATCCGCCTTAGCCTTGTCTTTAGCATCTTTGGCATCCTTAGACTGCTTGGAATCTGTTTTAGACTTATCCTGTGACTTACTCCCACTAAATAGCCCAAATATACCACCAGAGGATTTATCTTGCGACTTATTTTTTTGATCTTTAGATTTATCCTTGTCCTTATTTACATCTGCGCTATTTTTCTTGCTGTCTTTGCTCTTATTTGTGCTTGACTTGCCTCCAAATAAACCTAATATACCACCAGACTTATCTGATGATTTATCATCTGGCTTATTTTTATCCTTACTCGCGTCCGGCTTCGCTTTAGATTTACTCGCATCAGGCTTGGCTTTACTCGCATCAGGCTTGGCTTTGGCTTTGCTTGTTTCAGAAGTACTTTTATTCTTTTCAGAGTTAGCCTGCTTAGTATCAGTGTTTGCTATATTAGACTGTGTCAGATCTGGGAATATTTTTGCAGTGACTATAACTAATTGTAATAGGCACAAGACTGCTCTTCCACTCACCTTCATAATAAACAATAACAAATGAAACTAAAGTATAAGGAATTACTTGTACAGGTATAAATAATCCAAATAAACAAATAATATCCCGAAATACTGATCTGTATATAATACAGACTAGGAAATACCCAAAGAATACTGTATAGCCCAATAATACTCTAGCTATAATACAGACTAAGAAGTATTACTCTGTGATAATTAGTCCAGAATATATTATAATTAGTCTATACCACATGCAGTGTGATTAATTGGTCTAGAGTGTTCTATAGTATAATTTGTGTAGACAAATTTACATTATGTAAAAATAGCATATTTTCTAGTATAACAATAGACTAAAATACATTAGTAAATACCTTTTATTTCTATATTTAGTAATTAACCGTTATATTTAGCAATAATACGGTAAATTACAATGTAATTACTATTATTACTAATTATGGAATATAATCAGTATAATTATTGCCTATTATAGCCGTGTTTATTATATAGTCACTCTATTTTCAGTTTTCATTTCTCTATTACTATATAAGACAAATACTAGCAATGCAAAGCAATCACTTAACATATTTAATAGTGATTTATTATGCCCACACTCTATTACTAACACTCAGTATAAATCCAACTATTAGTCCGAATAGGCCTATCAACTCACCAAAAACAAGCAACAAGAAGAAAGAAGGCTTAAATCTCTTCTGCTGTGCAGCAGTAACAGTGGCTACTGCAGAAATATCTCCTAGACTGATTGACCCCCAGAACATTCCCATTCCAGTGACAATATAAGCTGCGAGCCATTTCATGGGAATAGAAAACTCTGTTGGAGTGCCTTGTGGGGCAGTGGTGAAGAAAAGTAAAACAGAGTAAAGCACACCCACACCAATAAATGCAGATGGTATTATAGTCAGTATTATATCTGACTTAATACTAGCTGAATTACAGATACCAATTGATGCTTTGCTCATGCCCAGACTTACACCAGCAAATGTGGGGCATAGCAGACTAATTACACCGATAGGATAGATACACTCAAGAAGTAGTTTCTGCATGGGATAAAAAATAAATAAAATAAAATATATTATTTATACATTGTGTATAAATAATAGATAGCTTAAGTATAATATAGACTAAAGAAGAATAACACAAATCAAATAAGAGTAAAACTATAAATAATTAATTATTTAATAAATATACGCAGAGTTATAAAAAGAGAATTTCTGGTTATGCGTGTAATACGGGCATTCTCTGATTTTATAAAATTATTTATTATGCAATGTAGAGCATTGCTGGGAATATATTGCATGTTTTTTTTTCTATATGGGAGCAGTGCAGGAAATGCGCCTTTTAGTGGCTCAGATAGTGCAGAATGCAGGAGAGGGCCATCCAGGGAGTGCAATTGGAATGGCACCTTTATTTCACGTATTGTACAGCAGGGTTTTAAAAATAACAAAATGTGATCTTAAATGGTCAGAACGAGATATTTTAGTGCTTTCTAATGGGCATTCAGTTGCTATTCTGTATGCTGCTTTATTCTGCCGAGGGGTTTTGACAGAAAAAGATTTAAAAGAATACAGGCAGATTGGGAGTAAAACGCCTGGCCATCCAGAGTACTCACGAGATAATGCAATAGATGCAACTACTGGTCCACTTGGGCAGGGAGTAGCACAGGCCGTAGGATATGCGATCTCGATAAGTAAAAAACAGAAAAACAATCGAGTATTTTGCATTCTAGGAGATGGGTGCATGCAGGAAGGAATTTCGCAAGAAGCATTTTCGCTTGCGGGGCATTTGCAGCTGAAGAATCTTTTTTTTGTTTTTGATAGCAATAAAATCACGATTGATGGGGCAACTTCTTATTCCACATCTGATGATGCTAAAAAGCGGATGGAATCCATGAATTATGAAGTGCTTGAGGTGGATGCAGAGGATACAGAAGGAATAGAAGAAATTCTCGGTAAACAATACGGCAGGCCAGTGTTCTTAATTATGCACTCTGTGATAGGGAAGGACACATCTGTAGAAAACAACAGAAAAGCCCATGGATCTCCGTTAGGAGAAGCAGAGGTAGCAAAACTCCAGGAAAAGTACAATTTATGCGGAAAGTCATTTTACATCTCAGAAAGCACAAAAGAAATCTACAGAAAACGAGAAGAAGAAGTGGCACAGGAATACATGCAGTGGAAGGAGAGACAAATAGATGATTTGAAAAATGCCAATGCTGGCAGAACCTGCAATGGTGTGGAAGAAGTCAATATGGAAGATGAGAACAAGAAAACAAATAATAAATACGAGAAAGAGTTTGTGCAAATGTTAGAAAGCCAGAATTATGTTGAGAAGAAGAAACCAAATAAATCAACACGAGAAATATTTGGTGATCTTGTTCCTGGCCTTCTAAAGAACCCAAACATCCTTGGGGGATCTGCAGATCTAACAGAATCCACTTGTCTAGGTGCAGCACTGACTAAAAAGCCTGAAATCATTGAAGGTGATCATAGTTGCCAAATAGATCCGAAAACAGAAAAAAACACTGAAGAGAATCAGAATTTCATACACTTTGGTATTAGAGAGCACGCAATGTGTGGGATTGTATGCGGAATTGCTTTGTTTGGTGAGCACAGGGCGTACTGCAGCACGTTCCTTAATTTTCTAGCCTATGGATTTCCTGCTGTCCGCATAGCTGCACTTTCTGAGGCACCTTCTGTGTATATTGCAACGCACGACTCAATAGCTCTAGGCGGCGACGGCCCAACTCACCAGCCAGTGGAAATGCTTGCTCTTCTTCGGGCAACACCTGGATTGATTACATTTCGCCCAGCATCTAGATCAGAGGTAGAGGCAGCAGTTCTGTATGCCTTTTATCAATCAGAGCGCCCATGTGTCATCATTCTATCCAGGCAAGGCATTGAAGAAATCCCAGAAAAAGGCATTAGAAAGAATAGCAAAGCACAAAATACAGGAACCGATAATAAATTAAAGACGGATGTACAGGAAACAGAAGGCATAGCAGAAAATCAAAGTATTTATGATAATTCTGCACCATTGAAGAATACTTCTTATATTTCTAGAATTACTTCAATACTCCGAGGGGCGCACATCATTTCAGACTACTCCCCAGATAATTCAGCACAGAAGTTGCTTCTTCTAGCAACGGGCTCAGAAGTACCTCTGGCCCTGCGTGTAAAGCCCCTTCTGAATAATTACAATGTAAGGGTAGTTTCTCTTCTCTCTTTTGAACTCTTTCAAGAACAGCCACAAGAATATGTAGAGGATATTTTATTCTGTGATATATCTGTGAGTATAGAAGCCCTAAGTACATTTGGCTGGGATAAATATGCTCAAGTTCAAATAGGAGTAGATACATTTGGAGCAAGTGGCCCAACAAGCGCAGTATATGAATACTTTGGGTTTACACCAGAAAAAATAACCGACAAAATACACAATGAAATTAAGAAGAAACAACAAAAAGAAGACAGACAAAGAGAAATAAGATGGCTTCAAAGCAAATAATCTCAATTGTCTCCATATCCATCACGAATTAATCAGAGAATGCGTATTTAAAGATTATTTCTACTAATTTAATGAATAAATCAGTAACCCATTTGTCATTCATATTTCATATTTCGTATAAGTATAATTAAATAGCTGTGAATAATTCAATATTCAGAAATAAATTTATTTTTATTACTTTTTCTGTATGGAATATATACCAATTCTATTATTTTCTGTATATAATCCGAAAATAATTGGAAAAATTCGAAAAATCCGAAATTATAATTTTCTCTTCTTTTTTCTTTTTATGTTCAACCAAGACAATTACCACTGGACACAAGATGATTACACCGCAGAAGGAATAAATTTACTTAAAGAACACTTAAAAAGCAAAGGAATCACATTCACAGAAGACCCATCCACAATATATTTAACACAAAGAATGGGCAGGAAATCCTACAGATTGGATATTTCAGGTGTACTACAGAAAGACAGCACCAAATTATACATAGTGGGGTATACTGGCATATCATCAGATGAGGTAGAAGAATCTCCACTTAAGGAAATATTCATTACATCAGTAAAAGAGGTCATAGAAGGATTACAAAAAAAACAGACAGAGACCAAAAAAGAAATACACCAAATATCACAGGTAAACACAGACACGTCAAAGAGTAAACCAATAGAGTCAGAGGAATTAAAGAAGGAAATAGAGTTTAAAGGACCAGTACAGCACATATCCAGTATATTATTCAACAGAGACATAGTTCCTGTTATATCCCCAGAGGTCTCTTTTGTAAGCTGTCCTGGGAAGGTTTTAGAAATACTTCCATCTGAAGTGAAAGAGGATGGAGAAGGATTAAAGAGAGAGTGCACGGTGCGCATGGAAGGAAAGACATTTACTTTACAGTTCATTTTAAAGGAAAGAATGCAGGGAAGTGTTCTAAGGATATGCGGTACAGTTCCCATTGGATTCTGTGACAAGTTTATTTCGTATTATGAAAGCCTTGTGATAGACCGCCTTAAAAGAGCCAATTTAATAGGATAGAGCAGTGAGATCCACAAGAATATGATTTTTATGATTTTGAAGTATTCCAGTATAAATTATTTCTTGGGTTTATACCACGTGTAATATTTCGTAATATTTCATATTCCTATTAAATATGCTATAATATCATATAGTAATATCTGTTGATGATTAGCACAGTCTAATAATTAATAAACATTGCATATAAAATAATACTATTTATACAAACATCATTATATAATGGAATATGTTACACAATATATTATGTAATTATCAATATATATTGCTTAATGTATACGCAGTACTTATTACTATATGTCTTATATATACTACTTAATACACTATGTCTTATATATTCTGTATTAGTATACAGTAAATTATACTAATTCTAATGAATAATATATTTTGTATATAATTATACACTGTATTATTTATACTTAAGCAGTACCTCTATTTTATTGTAGAATATTTCTGTGGTGCACTCTCTTTCTGTGATATTTCTGGTTATATTTCTCTCTGCTGTTCTATTTTTTTCTTTTTTTTCTTACCCCATGAATGCAGATATTTGTAAAAACACTCACTGGTAAGACAATTACCCTGGAAGTAGAACCAAGTGACACAATAGAGAATGTAAAAGCAAAGATACAGGACAAGGAAGGAATCCCTCCCGACCAACAAAGATTAATCTTTGCAGGAAAACAACTGGAAGACGGAAGAACCCTTTCTGACTACAACATCCAGAAAGAGAGCACCATTCATCTTGTACTGAGACTGAGAGGAGGAGTAATAACCGACACCGACAGAGTATTTGTTACAATGAAGAGGACAAAGCTGCTTATTTGCAGAGGGTGCTACTCCAGAAACAGCATCAGAGCCACACACTGCAGAAAGAGTGGTCCATGCGGTAACTCCACCAACTTAAGACCAAAGAAGAAGCTAAGAAAGACAAAGTAAGTCATAAATAAATGGTATTCAGTTGATAGATGTATAAATACAGTGTAACAATATATATTATACATAGGGTATAATATAATTATTTATAATGATTGTGTAATAAGTATTGTCTTATATTGCTCCAAGATTAATTATACTATGCGTTATTTAAACTGCACAGTATATTATAATATTTTGGTAATGGCTTATTTAGTCATGAATTTTTATATAATGTGTATATAATAATGCATTATAGTGTTCTTTTTACATAATGTGTAATTAATTCTTTTATTTTAGTAGAGCTGCTTGATAGGCTTCGTTGTAATTAGTCTATTATATAAGTAATTTAATTTTTATTTTTTATGAAGTGCATTCTGTGGGTTGTGTGCTTATTTAAAGTATATTGTAGCAGCAATTTTATGCGCATGGGAGTAGACAATTCTATTTTTGTTCCTTGTGTGAACACGTACAGTAATTCAATCATTACATCAGGAAATACTGCAGGAAAGAAAATAGATAAAGAAAAAACAATACTCTTTCAATATCCAGAGGAGTCTAAAGATAAAGCATCAGAGGTACTTAGCACTCTGTACTTTCCCCAAATAGTTGCCACAGAATCTGTTTCTGTCGCCAGCACTATAAATAAAAACGTATCTGTAAAGGATGATGCTTATAATAGAACTATAAGAATTGACGATCTGTACTCAGATATACCAGAAATATTACTTCTGAAGAAGTATCTGCAAAAGATTATAAATAAGAAAAAGAAAGAAGATGTTCCTGTTCTAAGCCTGGGCATGGTCACTCGGGGGTACCACACAGAAAACACAAGGGATATTCTATTCCAAGTGATGAAGGATATATTCCCAATGTATCAGCTGCATCTGATGACAGATGGTATGGCACAGGCAATTACTAGGATAGTTACCACACCGTATTCAACTGGATATGTGGTGGCGTACAGTCTGCGTGGTGAGAAAATGGTTTCTGAGATATTTTTCTATGAAAAGGCAGAGAATGTATCTGATATAAGCACAGTGAAGCTACTGCATCAGAAGGAGTATTCTGGGTACTCTGACTATTCTGTGCTAAGCATGGTATACAACTACTTACTCACACAGGTAAGCAAGATAGCACAGGCAAGGCACCCACACATGAATATAAAAGTATCTGGAACTCCAGACTTAGGGTTTATCAAACCAGAGCGCACAGAAAGCGAGAAGGATACTCTGCAGGGCGACCAGGAGACAACTGTGTACAACATAGAGGTCCTTCCCTTGGTTGATTTAGTGCTTCAGAGGATATGGGAGATGAAATTCACATCGGATAAGGATTTCGAAAAGATTGAGAATTTGAATGTGATTCAAACGATACGGACTCTTTCATTGGAATTGCTTCCAGAGTCAGACAATGCAGAGGGGAAGCTAATTCTTCTTCCAACTATAGGAAAGGAGCAGATCGAGATAGACCTGGCCCTTCTTCTTGAGCAGATAGTGCAGTATACAGAAGGAGTCAGCGAAAAGATCAAGACAATGTTTGAGGAAACTACAAAGGTACTGGAGGACATACAGAAGGACATGGAAGGGCACGCAGAGAAAGAAGGCGAAGAAAAGCAAGAGAAGAAAGCCAGTGCACATGTAGACACATCTGTATACAACGATGTTCTCTGCCCGCAGCAGGCACTGTACCTTCTGCATAGAGTAGGCATGACTGGTGGATATGCCCCCAGCAAGTCTGACCTGGCAAGTGCTCCATTACAGATGCAGAGAATGAACATTAAAATAGTTGACATGCGCCCTAACAGTGCATCCAGTTCAACAGGAACGTACCAGGTAGACCATACACTGCGCACTTTTAGGGACTACACCCGGCCATACACTCTGAACAGCGAGCTGAAGCAGTGGTGGCACTACAAGAAAAATCTTGATGAAGAAGTGGAAATCAGGAGCACGCTAAGGGCACTGATAAGAAACGATGAAAAATCAGCTGAGTACAAGAGCGCAGTGAACAAATACGGCCAGCAAAGAGTCGGCGCACTGATCAAGCAGGTGGATGAAATAAGAAATGGTATGCCATACATTAAATTCTTCCAGAACCCGAAGTATCAGGAGGTGGCCAAAGCGTATAAGAAAATGGTCGTAGACTCCGCGCAGAACTCTCTTTTGGATAGAGACATATCCGCTCTTTTGAAGAATATTCCAAATCTAGTCAAAAATGCTGAGAGTGTAATATCCAAAGCGCAGGCACAAGTTCCAGCGCCTTGCGAAAATCTTCAGAGGTTCCTGAAGCAGCATCAACTGGAGAATGGAAAGGTCAAATCTGCAGAGAAGTATTCACCAGAGATGGACTTAGCTGAGAAAACTGCGCTAAAGAAGAAACTCAAGCAGATTGAAGAAGGCATCAATTATAGAACGTATGTGATAAACACAGACCAGAGACAGCACGAGGAAATTCTCAGGCAAATGCAGGAAGAGAAGAAAAAAGCAGAGGAAATGGCAGCTGAAAAGGAAAAGGAAGAGAATAAAGAGAAAGAAGAAGCGAGTAAAACAGAAAATGAGACTAAAAGTAAAGAATCAGTACTTGAAGAATCCCCATCTAAGCAAACAGCAGAAAACGCAATTCATTCAGATCCCGCAGAGGACACAGAAAGTAGAGAAAGCACACCCGAGCATAAAATACCCGGAGAGAGTGTTCACCCACTTGAAGAACTGCCAATTATAAAGGATGTTCTATAAAATAAAGTAATGGCGCATGTCAAGCATATATTATATCGATTTATTTATATCTAGAAGTAGAGCACATTTTATTACTATTTCCTCCATGCTTGATGCACGCAGCTACTTTTTATTTAATTTTTACAATATTCCAGGGATGAGTTCTTATTATTTGTTGTTTTCGGGCTGTTTCTATATGGTGCTTATTTTATATTCTTTTATTGCTTATTCTATTTTATTCAAATTACGTAAATGTATAATGACGAAGGTGTTTCTACACAGAGCTCAGTGGATGCAATGAATCTAAATGCGACGATAAAGAATAAGAAGCCAACATTGCTGGATAAGGACAGGCATTTAAAATATATAATAAAGCAAATGAACAAGCCATTAAACATAGCATATTCTGCCCTAATACCCTGGGTTGGTGCGTGGATGGCAAATGCACTTTATGTCATATTGGGAAGAGACCAATTCTATGACGGAACGCACGAAGAAGTAGAAAAGCTAGATAAAATAGCAACACAAATTATTAATTTACAAGGAAGTGGAACAGGTATATCTGCAGGTCCTGGGCATATGCCAAATCTTGGGAGCACGTACGCTGGGGTAGTCCTATTGAAGATTCTTAACAGACTGGATGAGATAGATAAGGCGGGTATAGTGCAGTTTATAAAGGAAATGCGAGTGCCTAATGGGTTTACCATGTATGCAGATGGAGAAATAGATCCTAGATCTATATACTGTGCTGTGGCCACTTACTCTATTTTGCACTCAGAGGATATACAGCAAGAAAATCAGCACAATCCATTAGAAAGCGAGGAAGGAAAGAATATATTTGGCGGCATAGATACTATCCTGTGCTCTCTCCAGACGTATGAGGGGGGATTTGCTGCTTCTCCTGGGGAGGAGGCGCACGGTGGGTATACATACTGCGCAGTGGCTGGATTAAAGATTTTACAAAAGCCTATTCCCAACACAGACATTCTGAAAAGGTGGCTTTTGGAGAGGCAGGATGTGATAAATAATGGGTTCAATGGGAGAACAAATAAAGGCTCTGACTCTTGCTATAACTTTTGGGTGGGTGCGTGCTACAAAATGCTTGGGTTAGGAATACGGTCATATGAAGGCTTAGCACAGTACACTCTGTCTAACTGCCAAGAGGAAGAAGGCGGCATAAAAAACATTCCTGAGTCACATCCGGATATATATCACACAGCATATGCTTTAATAGGGCTATATATCATAAATGAAACAGACTTTAACTATCACCTGGGCCTGCCTGTAGCAGCATAAGTGGGCAGTGCTAATTTTGAATTCACATGCGCAGTATGAATTAGTTTGCTTTTCTTACAAAGGTGTGTAATCAGTCAATAAATATCTTGACCAACCTGCTTGTGCGTATTATAATTAAGTTGTTAGTTATTATTTCAGACAAATAACCCGAAATCCAAAATTTAAATGAGAATTTTGCAATGACAATATGACTTTCTATAATAAAGACAATCTAAATGCATAAACAGAATAAATTAGAAAGAGAAAAGTAAAAAGGATTTTAAGCAGCTCTATACATGATACTTAGCAATAGAAATACTTAATATATTGAAGGAATTTGTATAAGACAGTGCCTTCTAATATTCTGTGTGGTTTACATCTAGTATATTGGAATATAACACCAAATTTACTAGCTTGTTTTCTATATCTATACTAATTTAAACAACTAATCCTTTACAGGTAATATTAATTGCTGAAATTTACATAAGTGCTTAATGCGCCATGAAGTGTAAAATTGTGCTTCATACAAATTTATTAACTTATTTCTTCTTTCTCCTTCCACCGAGCCCTGCATATTGGACACAGGTTATTTGTGGCAATCCAATTCTTTATGCAGTGTCTGTGGTAGCAGTGGTTGCACTCGCCCAGCGCAGGCACGCACTCGATTGGATGCTCACACTCTGAGCACATCTGTTCAAATGCCTGCTGGCATATTCCGCAAATGCCCTCTGCCATCTTCCACCTCCACGTGAACGATGCATGGATGGCATTCACTCGGATGCGCAGATTCTTCATGGATAAAAAAATAACAAACAGTTAAAGCGCTTTATTAATTGGCGTTGGCTTAGTCCCTCAGCATCTGCTTTCTGTGTGGTCCTCTGAGGTGACCCTTGACTGCAAGGGTGACGAACTTTCTGAATGCTCTCTTCTCAGCAATTGTCTTTACGGCGGTTTCTGCTGGGATTTCTCCAAGCTGCTCCTCTGCAATGAGCTGAACGTGGCATGGGGACTTGTTCCATGCAGTGACTCTTCCGTGTGCTCTGTACGTTCTGTTGTGGATGATTGGGGCTCTATTAACGTGGGCATGCACTATTTTCATCTTGGAGATATCTAATCCCTTGCCAACGGCAATGTTTTGCATGTTCTTCAGCATAGTCTTTGCCTGTATAACACTCTTCTCTGGCCATCTTCCCTGGAGGGCTCCAAACTCCTTTGCCTGGGCGACTCTTGGGACACCTCCGTTGAATCTTCTCATGGGAATGCATCTCTTGTGTGCCAGAACATCCTCTAAGTACTTTATGGCGGAGACCAGCCACATTCCCCGGAGAATTGTGACTGTTTGGTGTGTGTTCTTGAAGCTTATTTTTGCATCCTTAATAGCTGCCTTCACTGCCTTGTCTTCATTTTTTGGGGTGTACCCATAATTAGTCTTGACTTTTTTCATCTGCAGGGGAGTAAAAAAATTAAAATGTTAACACCGCAGATGAACCAAGAAATAATCCAAAAAGCAAAGAAAGGAGGGGTTTTAATAGTTGTGGGGGCCACTGGATCTGGAAAGTCCACAGGGATACCCCAGGCTCTTCTGAGCACAACTAATGATCTAATAACGGTCACCCAGCCCAGAAGAGTTGCCGCAATTTCACTTGCCAGCCATGTAAAAAGAGTCATAACGTGTGTGCCGGGGGATAAAGTAGGGCATAAGGTGCGATTCAGCGATACTACAAACAAAAATACAAGGCTGCGATATGTTACAGATGGAATACTTTTGAAGGAACTGCAGGAAGAAGCCAAGCTGTCAACTGTTGTTGTAGATGAAGTTCATGAAAGATCGATCAGAACAGATATTCTACTTGGGCTTCTAAAGAAAAGAATAAATGGTATCCGGCTTGTTCTAATGAGTGCTACTGCAGATGTAAATATGCTTACAGAATACTTTGCAAAGGACGGCATCCCTGTATCGCACTGCGAGATACCCTCCCAGAAGCATGATGTAAGAATAAAGTATCTCCCAAAGAAGTCATCAGATTACATACAGCTTGCATACGATACAATTAAAAAAATCATAAAGGATGCAAAGACAGAAAGAGAAAGCACAAATAAATCTAAAAATAATGAAAATTCAAGAAATGCGAAACCCAGCACTGGCAGGCAGAATAATAGCAAATGCTCTGCACCAAAAAGTTTAGAAAGTAGAAAGAAAAAGACACCCTTTTTGGGCGCATCTTCTGCAGAAGGAATGGATGAAATTGATTGCTTGTTTTCTGGAGTTAGTCTAAATTCTTATAATCCTGTGCAGGAAAAGAATGATGTGTTTACCTCGGGAACTATTCTCGTGTTTCTCTCTGGTTTGGAGGATATTGAAGATCTTTACAAAATGCTTGAGGTGCATTCTGGAATAGAGCTTCTAAAACTACACTCTTCACTTCCTGATAAAGAGCAGCAGCTGATATTCACCCAAAGACAGAAGAGTATTCGGGTTATACTCTCTACAAACATCGCAGAGACAAGTCTGACTATAGAAGATGTAAAGTGGGTTGTAGACGCAGGCGTTCAGAAGACAAATCTATCAAAGGAGGGGGTAGATACTCTAGGAATAATTAAAATATCTAAGTCGGCTGCCAAGCAGAGGTCTGGAAGAGCTGGCCGAGTTGGTCCTGGTGTATGCTATCGGCTGTACACAGAAGAAGCATATAACGGCCTGCAGGAGAACAACATACCAGAAATTCTTCGGGCTGACATCTCCTCTGTCACACTTTCTTTAATTGCTCTCGATGCAGATCCAGAGAAGTTTGATTTTTTAGAGTCTCCCGGAGAGAACTCCATTCTTTCAGCACTTTCAGAGCTTTTTATTCTTGGTCTGATTAGTGACAAGAAGAAGATTACTGCGCTAGGAAAGGAAGTGAGCAAACTGCCGCTTTCTCCATCACTGGGTAAGTTTTTGATTCATGGGAAGTCTCTTGGCGCTGGTTGCTCGGCGGCGGCGGTGTGCTCTCTTCTTTCTGGAGAAAGAATATCTTTATTTCCTAAAGATATAGACACATCTTCTATTATTAGTGTGCACGAGTCTCCTACCAAATGCTCTGATTTGTCTCTGTATGCCAGTGTGTTTTTTACATATTTTAAGTACTCACCCAGGCTGCGAAAGGACTTTTGCCAGTCACTGAAGATATCTCAGCAGGAAATGAAGAACAGTGAGAATATTTATAGACAGCTATTGTCTTTAATGAAAATAGAGAGTAATGCAGTGGATGAAGAGACAGAAAAGGAGGAAACTGGGTATGGCTGCACTCCATTGAAGAAAAATACTGCAGATAAATTACATGCAGCTGCATCTGCAGGATTCCTAATCAGAGTGGCTGAAGCAAAGGGCAATGGGTATGTTCACATGTACTCAGAAAGAATGGTTTACATTCATCCTAGCTCCGTTATGTTTGCTCGACGAGAAGGCCTGGTGTCGTTTATTATAACATCAGAGACAGCAAAGCCATATATCCTGCATGTATTCCCATACACGCCAAATATACTAATGGCAGATGGTGGAATAGTCCTATAGCCTAAAAATCCTTGCATCACTGGGTCTACTCATATACTAATTATTATACAGTAAATATGCCACTTAACATATATTTAGTGTCTCTTGTTTGTTCTTTGTAAATGGTGTGTTGTTTATTACATTATATGCCGCATATATTACAACATATATGTAAATTTTATATTATTTCCAAATATTTAGTTGATTGCTGAAAATAAACATGCATCTGTACAATTTTACTTTTTTCCTATCGGTAGGATTGATTTCTAGCAGAGTTATTGGGGCCTTCCATATATACACTGGTTTCAGTTGTTTTTGTAATTTGTTTGGTTTTGCTGTTTATGATTATTTATTAAACTCTTCATTTTCCCTATTTTCTGAATACTTTTATTTTTTCCTTTAATTGTATATTTAAGAATAAATATTATACATAATAAATAAAAATAGCAGAAATTATAATATTAACAGATGAATCACAATAAAATGCAATATTTAGAGCACTCCAACGAACTAACAAAATCTCAGGTATATTGTGTGTAGTAAAGTGACAATTGTACGGCAAATACCTTTTTAATAGACTAGAATAGACCACAAATAAGCTGGAAGCAAGCAGCCCATCTATTTATCTCAGCGGTATTTAATGTGCTTTTGCTATATGGTGGCGTACTAGACAATTAGTATAATTATAGATAGTTTATTGTTGATTTATTGTTCGTACTAATCAGACCTCAGTGGATACTCCTCTCGTGTGATGCCGTCCTTCTTTATTACGTACACCTCTAACCCGTCTCCTGTTTTTACATCAGTTTCAGCTACGCTGTTAAAAACATCTTTTACCAAAGAAATAACTTCTTCCTCTGTGCACACATAATCCTTTCCTTCCTCACAGTGCCAGTTCTTCCGAGTAATCCATGAGTCAAGCATTGGCTGCAGCATGGTTGTTCCAGATCCATTGCATCTGCACGGAGTTTCCTGGTATGAACCAACTGGGTCATATGAAAATATTTTTGGCTTCTCCTCTTCATTGAACCCAACTAAGCAGCAGTATGTAAACTTGGGAAAGAATCTGTGCTTATACAAAAGAACATGGAGAAGAGCGGCAGCCTGCTCTATACCCATCTTTTTGTTATATTTAAACTGATATTTATCTATTTGATATGCTAGTTCAGTGTAGACAAACCTGGAGTCTGCATAAAACCCAGTTGTGCTCAGAATGAATCTACCGTCAAGACAGAATGACTTTGTTGCGTGCCGGGTGTTAATATTGTACGGTGCCGAGTGCCGAGTATCTGAAGCCACCACACAGAAATCAGCTCCAATAATTGACAAGCTGGTTCCAGAGTTGTCGCCATATAAATCGTCACCTCCTCCGCATTTAATTACTCCTGCTCTGTTTAGTTCGGTCTCTGGTATATCTTCTGGTGCCTTCTCTTTATATGCAAACATAAATATTAAAAACACAGAAAGCAGGAATAAATAAATTGTAAAACTATTTGGAAAAGTGAAAGATCAAATACGCACGCATACCTAACACTTTACACAAATAACGAACACTTACCAAAAATCCAGTGTATAAAATAGTATTATATTAAATGAAACAACTAGCACATTTACAAACACTCACCAAGATATAACTATAAATTATACGCATATGAATAGATTGAGGGATGCATCGATTAGAGCCTATGCACAAGAGAGCAAAAACCGGCCGACCTAATTTTTTAGCTATACTTGAAATTAATCCAAAAGCAGAGCAGCATTGTCCTTTAAACAATAAATGGTGTGGTTATTGTCTTTTTGTAGGTGCATATTGTGTGCATCCGGATAGATTCTTTTTTTTATTTTGTGCACTCTTTCAGATACAACTTTGGGCATTTTGGAGCTTCGAGTTATCGGGTTTATTTTTCTAATTTTAAGAGTTTTTATTTGTGGACCAGAAAATGAGCGAGAAAAAGTTTGAGATTGCCTTGGAAAGACAGCTGGAGTTATTTAGAACGGCCACAGACTGGTCAGATTTAGTAGCATACTTAACAGGGCTAGAAGGTATTTTAAGAGTAAATAAGTACACACGCATTCCTAAACCGCACATGTTATACAGAAGATTAAACCAATGTCTTAATCCTGCGCTCCCAGCAGGTGTTCACATGAAGGCTCTTGGTGTGTACAAAATTGTAATGTCTAAAGTGTCAAAGGAGCATTTGTTGAAGGAGATTAACATTCTTACACTCGGTCTATTCAGTTTTTATTCACACGCAAGCCTAACAAGTATTTCTAGCTACCTAGACGTGATCAAGCAAATTATTGAGGTGCTGGAAGACAAGACCATAAGAATATGCAAAAACCTTATTCTGGGGGTGATTATGGGGCTGGAAGAAGACAACAGCGAGCAATATGGAATGACACTTCGTGTGTTAACCGTGCTAGAAGAGAAAGTAGGAGCGGCGACTGTTCTAGAAAAGACCTGGGAGGTAATGGGGCAGTGTACAGAGTTAGTTCCAGGGTGTCTAATGTACATTTTAAAGATGGATGGGGGATTAGAAATAATGAAAAACAAAACAGACCTTTTAAGTAAAGGGTTTGTATCTGCTTTACAGTCAAAGGAAATAATCACTCTTAGAAAAGGATTTGACCTGCTCCTAAGCTACAAAAACGATGGGTTAAACATACATTTAAACAGCGGCATGGTTTCTGTTGGGGTTTTAAAGCTTCTTCTTCTAAAGGAGATATCTCTACTAAAAAGGGTACAGATATGGATCACCCATCTAATAAACCACCCTAGTGGAACAAACCAACTATTTATTTCATTGTGCCAGATCTTTGATGAATCGCCAGCAGCGTACTTCAAAATACTCATGGCAATACGGCAAAATATAGAAGAAGCCCCAAAAATATTTGAAAGGTCTATTGTGTGGATTCTTTCTACGGTAGATGCAAAGACTAAAATGCATGCGCAGTCTTTTTTAAAGATACTTGACAGAAGAATTGTTTGGAGAATTATTCTAGAAAGGCCTTTAAGCACAGACTTAGTCAACAAAGCAATAAACTATGAGCTAATAGATGAGCAGACACAGTCATATGAGCTGCCCATTCTTATTTCAAAGTATTTACAAAATGACGTATATCCATATGAGTGGATAAGTATTATACGCCCCACGCCAGCAGCATACAAAGAAATATGGAGAGACATTCAAAAACACTTGGAAAGTAGCAAGAATCCTCTGCAAATAATTATATTCTTTCTGTCCATACCGGTGACTACAGACTTACTTAGTACGTATACAGAAGTGGTTGGGACGGTTAGTAAGATATTTGTTAAATACTGGAGGCAGCAGAATTTAGGGAAAAATATTCATGCAGAGATAACAACCGCGCTGACAAAGATCGTTGTGCACTATGAGTTGTCGGGCAGTGACTCTATTTTGCTTTATGATACTGCAATAAAGTATCCGGATATATTTTGGCAGTACGATGAGCTCTTTTCGGGCAAGCTGCAGGATATTCTTATACAAAGAGTGATATATCAAAAGGACAAAGTCAGGCAGTCTCTAGATGGATCGAAAGAGCTTAATTTGGTCTTTGATTTGGTTAGTCACTGCAACTATAAAAAGATAAACATTAATCTGATTATCTTTCTGGTTTCATTCTGTAATTCGCCAAATTACCTTACTAGAGAGTGCGCAAAGACATTCTGTAGAAAGGTAGGACAGCATGCAGACATATTCAAAAAAATTATAGAAGGGCTGAACTATCCGCCAGAGCGGTCTCTCCATGAGAAAGTGTGTATAGTGGATTGCGATTATAACAGAGTTTTATTTGGGCTTCATACGCTGAATAATATGCTGGGGTGTTCTAGCAGCTTTCATATATTTCTGCAGGAGAACCAGAATATATTACCAGAGGCTTCTGGAGTATCTGGTTTAATAGAGGTTTATATTGAAGAAGGAGAGAAATCCGGACTCGCAGATCTAGTATGCCTATTGTTTATGTACTGCACTGCAGAGTATCAGAGCTCAGAATTTATGGGGGCTATATACTCTGCAAATAAGACAACAAATGAATTCATTCTATGCTATATTCGGGAAATACGAGAAACTTCTGTTAAAATACTTAGAAGCATTCTTTGTTCAGAGACTATTGAATTCTGGCCGGTGATACACCAGAGTGTACTGACTTCTCTTCTGCACAGCGCAGTGACTGAGCAGAGCATTTCATATGCTCTTGATGTGTTTCTGCGGCTATCCAAGAGTGAGTATATTGATTCAGTAGTGAATATGTTTTTAACGGCCAAATCTATCAGAATGGCTCTTATAACATACTGTGTAAAAGAAAAAAGAGCAGACATACTTTTATCTTTGCTTAAAACATCTACAGACCTTATAGAAGAAATAGTGAATGCTGAAAGTGCAGGCCGAACGGAATGTAACATGCGCCATGTTGAGTATATACTACAACACTGTGTATATATGGACTCTGCCGGGGTGAAAAGCACATGCTCGCTAACAGACATTATACCAATGATTAGTGAAGGCCGCAGAAAAGTATGCTTCTGCGGAATTGTTTATTCAGAGATATTTACCGACCAAGATATAGGTGTTGTGGCGGCTATACTGCTTAAGCTATATGCTATATTCAGTGATAGGCTAGGCAGCCTACGAGTTCAAGAAAAAGAGATAAACAGTGCTTTGGAATACGAATATGAGAACAATTTGGAGGTTATTTCTAGGTATGTTTTTGCAATTCACACAAAGTATAAAAGCATTCTTGTAGAAGCAGTTTTGGAGGAATATATCACAACCAAAAGGATTGATTTTATTTCTGCCATTCATAAAACCATTGAGCTAGATGTATTTTTAGGGCTTCTGGGGAGCGATCTTAGAGGAAAGTATCAGCTTTTGCAGAAATGGACATTATACACAGAAAACAGGCTAATATTTATATCAACCCAGGTGCACACCCACATTTCCACAATACTTTCTCAGATAAAAATGTATCCTAAAGTAAGCGATTTGTTGTGGTTCTGCATGGATTATCTAAAGCTTGTTGGGGCGAGCGCAGGAACTATTCTAGGAAACAAGATTCTAGATGGATGTGTTGTATTTTCTGGGAAGCTAGGTCTGAAAAAGACAATTATTGATAGAATTGATCATTCATCTGATTTGCTTGAGCTTTTAAACATTATTGGCTCTGTTATAATGACTGCTGTGGAAAAGGAGTACTCTCTTGATGTAATTTCTGTTTGGAACGCATTAATAGTTCCCTGCTTCAAATTCAACTCAGTAAACAGTCTTTATACCAAAGCGCTGGAAATCACAAAATACTTAGTAAAACTGCCCGAATGCAAGATATGCAAGAAAGAGTTCTTTGAGTATATTCAGGGAGAAAGATTCTTCAAAGACACGCTTGAAAATATTCGGATTAAGGTAGATATTGGAGCACAGTTAGTGGACTGTGAGAAAGTATTTGACTTAGTAATCAGGGCAAACACAACAAGTTTTTTTATACGAGAGTCAGATATTTTATTCCGTGCATCTTTAATTAAAAGGGTCAGATATATGATTCTGTGTGCACCTTCGGGGGAGTATGTTGAAAACCTTCCTGGAATATTCAGTTTGATTAGTGAAATATTTGCAGTATCCAGCGGGTGCAAAGCTTTGCTTGTAGAAATATTCTCTCTCTGCCGGGTGCTGTGCATAAAGATGCCGGTGGACACTCTCATAAACATGTGGCCAATATCAGTAAGCGAGGCAATTGACACTCTTTCCTTAAATGCGCTCTCTAATGGGAATAGGTCGATTGCATACTCTGCTTTGCAGTTTTTAGACCTGGTTGCATCTTTGAACTATCCTGAGCTCATTGAGTTCCGGTGGCTTGTTGAAAATCTCCCCAGCACACTAGGCATGGACTATGAACCAGAAGAGGGGCAGAGCGAGACTATTTCAAAGTTTACTATAACGCACAGAATTCCATACATCTCTACACTTTCAGAGAAAAACAACATGCCGCTTGACGAAATGATAATACAAGTGGCGCTTCACCATATAAAGCAGAGGAACTGTGTAAATATGGACTCTACAGCAATAATGGACTCTGTGGTGAATGGTCTTCCAGAGTTATAGTTTACAGAAATCCAAAAAACACTTCTCAGATTAGTGTAAATTCCGCCTTAGCATAAATAAAGAATTAAACAATAATATATTATGGCTTCATTAGTTATATTCTTCCTGCACATAATGGCGCATGCATCTTTGGGTTTTTATATAGCATGATATTTGTCTACTAATTAGTTCAAATGGCATGGCCATAATTTTAGTAGATTTCTATATTCTGATTTGCTCTTCTGTTGTGGCTGGATTCTCTTGCAATTTTCAGGTTATATATTTAGAAGAGAGGCTTGATACTTGATTATTTTTCTGCACAACGTGTAAATTATATCAAATAAGAGTCTTTATTTAAGCAGGTAGTCTGGTTTTTATAGCAAATCTAGACTATTTCTTTTCCTTTTCTGGCACATCTTCTTTTTCTTTTATGGCTTGCTTTGATTGTGGGCGCATTGTTGGGAAGAAAAGTACATCCCTAATGTTCTGTGCACCGGTTAGCATCATGACTAGTCTATCTATTCCAATTCCCCAACCTCCTGCTGGTGGAAGGCCATATTCCATTGCAGTGCAGAAGTCTTCATCAATTTCTTGGGCTTCATCATCCCCAGCACTCTTATCTTGTGCCTGCTGCTCAAATCTTCTTCTTTGATCGAATGGATCGTTCAGCTCCGTGTATGCATTGCAGACTTCTTTTCCTAGAATGAACAGCTCAAATCTTTCTGTGATGTTCTTTCTGCTTCTATGCTCTTTTGCAAGTGGAGACATTATCTTTGGATGATTCATCAAGAAAGTTGGGTTGTTACACTCGCTTTCTAAATACTCGCCTACCAGCTTATCAAGAAGTCTGCTGGTGGTTCTAGGATTGTTACATCTGATGTTATTCTTACGGCACAGATCATCAAGCAAGAGCCTTCCTTCTTCTGTCTCTAGAATATCTCCAGTTATCTCTACACCTAGCTTCTTTGATAGCTCTCCTAGAATGTCTACTCTCTTAAATGGAGTTGTAAAGTCTATTCTTATTTTCTTGGCATCTGCGCTATCAGAGCCATCTGCGTTTCCTTGTGCGGTGTATTCAATTATCTTCGTTCCAAATATCTCCATGACCATCTGGCTGAGCATTTCCTCAGTTATCTGGAGAACGTCATTGTAGTCTGCATAGGACATATAAAACTCGCAGGTAGTAAACTCTGGATTGTGAGTGGCATCAATTCCTTCATTTCTGAACTGCCTTCCAATTTCATATACACGAGGTATTCCTCCTATTAAAAGAGTTTTTAAGTGAAGCTCTGGTGATATTCTTAAACTTAAGTCCATGTTCATCTCGTTTAGCTTTGTGGTAAACGGTTTTGCAGCAGCCCCTCCTGGGATAATGTGCATCATTGGGGTTTCTACCTCCATGAAGTCTTTGCTGTCCAGGAATTTTCTTATAAAGCTAATGATTTTGTTACGTGCCACAAATCGGTCCAAGCTGTTTTTGTTCAGCACCAAGTCTAGATATCTCTGCCTGTATCGTAGCTCTGTTTCCTTTAGCCCATAGTGCACTGTAGGATAAATGTGCAGACATGGAGAAAGAACCCGCATATTGTTGCTCAGAACACTCAGCTCTCCCTTCTTGCTGTACCCAATAGCTCCTTCTACACCTACTATGTCTCCTCTAAAGACTTCTTTACACTTGTCTTTATATATAATTTGCATAGAAAGACCGCCTGACTCTATCCGTATAAAAGATATTTTTCCTATTGATCTAATAGCAAGAACTCTTCCAGCAGTTGTTATACGCTTTGTGGCATACTCGCTTTTATCTATGTTTTCAGGCGTAAGCTTGTTTTCTTCAACCACTCGAATAATCTCTTTAATTGGCATGCTTTCCTTAAAGTCGTATGGGTATAGCAACTCTCCTGCAGCTGCTTTGCTTTCTAGATATTTATATCTACTGGTTTCTTCTTTCATTTACAGGATATAAAAAAATAAATTATTTATAGCATGAAGAATACATCTGTATAAATAATTACATAAAATAACTTAATAAAATAGAAATATACGGCGCTGCCATTATATACAGATGATCTGTTCTACTGAATCATTATATACGCAACTTTCTAGTTATATTCCCCGAGTTTGTTAATTTCTTTGTTTTGAGAATATTTAGTATATATTTGGCAATTTTATTCTACTGTAGAATCAATTACTATTTTTATTTTAAAAAACGAAAAGGCGCTTAAATGGCAATATCACTACAGAGTATACTAGACAGTTTAAATATAAATAAAATATGTGAGTTGGTTCGCTCCTGGGCAAACATATTTATCAACTTAGTCATGTTTTGTCTGGCCAAATTCAGTGGGCTAATAAATAAGTTCTTTTTAGAGCCTAGAAACAATGTATTTGAATAAAATATATATATGCAGCTAGTAATCATTCTCTTCTACCCAGAAAATAAAATATAACCCAAATATTTCTCATATATTATGCCTGGCACTCATTATATTGTGATAAGAAATTTATACTTAAATATTTCTTAGAAGATTTAGCATATCTTAATTAACTCCTGTATACATCTATATACTTCTTTATATAATCTGAAGATAAGTCTGAATTGGGTATGTTCTTTATTGAATGTGTTCTGCAGGGGTTTAAATATTTCCTTAAATATAGAAATCCTAAATATTATATGCTGTGACATAATGTTCTATATTAATATGTCATAAAAATTATATTATATCTGAATAATAAAGAATTGTTTTTTCTTAATAATATTTATTAATAGTGAATTTCTCTATTCTAAGTATTTGTATATTAATAAGTATCCGATAGTATTTATTAGATAAATTGTATTTATTTGAGTTAATATAACTTAATAAGTTATTAAACATGTAAGGCATAAATAATATTTTAATTTTAATAAAGAATGCATAGTTCATAAAATATACTGTGCTATTCTGTTCTATCTATATCAAAGAAATAGGACATATTGTTAGAGCCAATCTTTTCTTTAATCTTTTCTATAAATAGATCTAAAATTAGTGAGCGATCTTTGCAATGTGAAGAGATTCTTATTATTGAGTGAAAGAATTCCTTAACACTTGTTTCAATCTCGTCATTATTAGATTTATCGCGCTGTTTCATTATTAAGGATGTGATTTCATCAATGTAATAAAATGTGGTTCTGTTTTTAGTAAGTGTATTGAAAAAATCCACCTGTTCTTCCTTAGCGACAGTGGAGAGCATAGTTCGTATATAGCCTACGTTATACTTTTTATCTAAGATTAAGTATCCACGAAGCAAAGCATAAATGCCTTTTTCGGCTTTCACGCTTTTTGATGCATAAATAAGTATTTGGTCTACTACATCACTAAAACACTCTTTTATCTGACATTCAGGTATGGATAACTCTACATTATTGAAATAAGATTTAGATGCCTTTCCTATCATAATAAGAAAGCACAGAACCTTTGAATTCGCATTAGGAGCAAATTTCGTGCTTTGAAGTAGATTCTCAGCAAATCTAACAATACAATTGTTTTTTGGGAGATTATAGCAAAAGGCATAATATATCAAAAAAATCATTAAATCGGTTCTATAGCAGGAATTCTGTAGCTGTCTGGTTGTCATAAAACATAGAATGCCTGCATTCAGAGAATTTTTGGAGTTTAGCTCGGCGGAATTAATAAATGTTTGAACTATTTTCTTTTCAGATGTAGTTTGTATAGCGGATTCAATGTAGCTCCGAAGCATGTGCTCTGCTAGTGTGTTTTTCAGGTTTTCAAAAACCTTTTCTAACTCATTAAGAAACCCATTATGCGCGCCTAAAGGAATACCATTATTTGGAAGGCTGGGAATATCGTTTTCTGGAAGTCTCGTATCAGATGGATTTTTTATATTAATTAATATGGATTTCTTAATTTTATATGCAAAATATTTCAATTTAAGATAGCCATATACATCTATTTTCTTCTGGCTGGCATGGCCCTTTTTGGGGTGTATTAACTCTACATTAATGAATTCTATGTGCGGGCACGCTCGTTTAAAAATGTCATAACTAACATCCTCAAGCGATTTAACCAGATCACAGCTTATTGGATTATCTATACCAGATTCATTGATCTTCTTTTCTATAGTGTCTATTTGGGCCAATCGCTTGAATTTTCCCATGATGCACAGTATAGTCTGAATCATACTTATTAATCCTGGTAGAATAGTTAAATCACCCTTGCCAACACCAATTTCTTTAAAATTGAGTTGATTTATAATTAATTCCTTCCAATCATCTAATATAGGCTCTGATGGTATTTGTAGATCTTCTTCTGAGTGTTTTTCAAAAAAATTAACTATTGGCTCTGGTAATATTGCTAATTTTTGCTTGAAATTTTTCTGTTTCTGGTATGATTCGTATATAAGCAGACTAAATACCTTTAACAAAACAGCCTCTGTATAATATTTTTTTATAAATTCCTCCTCTTTTTTAATAGCCAATGTTCTTACGTCTATAATACCCCCTTCATATGCAGATATATTTTGTTTTAACCTAATATATAGGGCCGCGCAGTCTACTCCAATATATGTAAGATTATTTTCCTCATTAGGGATGAAATACTTATCTAAAATATAATATAGACAAGTTATTTCATCTTTCAAACTCTGTTTTTTTTGTTCTTGCTCTTGCTCTTTTCTTTTTATAAGACTACACAGCATGTCATGGACTATACTAACAAACTTTTCTATATCATCCGCCTTGGTAATGTACTCGTATATATATGCCTGTATAAGAAATTGCGGGTTGTTTAAAAATCCACCTGCTTGGAACTCTGTATATGAAGTTGGCATAGGCGGTACTTTTGCTTTAATAAAACTGGATTTCTTATAGCAATTTATGAATAAGTCAATTACATTAGCTATCTCAGAATAATAAGAATATTGCTTCTCACAGATTTTTCTTTTTTTTTAAGTGGCTCATCATAAATACTTTCTTTTAGGTTTATGTCTATACCAATAACACTATCACCAATTGTAATCTCATCCAGTTTAAAAAACACCTCACTATCATTAGAATTTATAGTTACTGGAACGTCTATTCCCTCCGATAGAAGAAGTAAAGAGGCAAGAATATACATAGATTTTTGTTTTGTTAATCCATTCTCTAAAAAGTCCAAAAATGATTTTCTTTTACTGCTGCGTATGCTTAAAATGTTGTTTTCTGATGGAAACATTATAATAAGTGCCCTATGGTAACTATTCATATAACTCTGAAAATTATATTTGTGCGATGATAGATTAGAACAAAGCGTATCCATCTCCCGTTCTGCTTTACAAGAACAGTTTTTTTCTAATAGATTTAGGCCAGATATCTTTAATTTGCTATGTGGTTCTATTTCTATTGCCAGAAGTCTTTTATTCAGTGTAAGTTTGTTTTCATTAAACAACTTTCGATTTAGAAAATCTAATGGCCCAAGTGGTCTAATTACCATACTCTTTATTATGCTCTTAATGCTATAGTTATATATGTTTTCTATTTTATCGAATGCAGCTATTTCCGCCACACAGAACAAAATAAGCAATGCCCGCTCTACTATACTCTTGCGCGTAAATCTTCTTATAGAAGTATATGTTTTATAGTGTGCTCGGCATTTTATCGAGAAATTTTTATCCGTATCTGTTATAAGCATGTGTTTTAAAATATGAACTATTTTCATTAAATAATTCATAAAAAGATCCTTTTTTAATTTACCAATTCATATAACCCAAAATTGCTTTGTTGTACATAATTTAAGCATTAGTTCATTCTATTTGCATAAAATATGAATATAGTTAGTGTCTCTAACGTGCTCACGGGGAGGCACCGTCACCGCCCGGATAGCATAGTTCAAGATAGATAGAGATAGTATTGATGGATGCTCTTTATTATGATTATTGGGATGTGGGGGTGCGCGCGGATGCGGAGTCCTTGTGGCGCTACTGACGCTGAGCCATGTAGTAAATGTTTTCCGTGGTTCTCCCATGATTTGTTTGGATGCTTGCCACTTATATAGTCCAAAGTTGATCTGTGATTATTAAACCTTGTCCTTTTGTCGAGGTGGGATCACCGCGCTAATAGGCGCATTGGAAGATCGGTATCGGGCATGCGCGCTTGAGTGGTGGTGTCACCACAGTCTCTATAATGGTTTTTGATCTATTTAAAATTAATTAATACTTCACTAAATCATTTTTTAGTGCATAAATAATTCTAAGTAAACCTGCATTCTTTTATTAAATTCATAAAATAATAGGCTAACTATTATACATAAAATATATTTTTCTATTCTCTAATAAAAATATATAATGCATGGTATAATATAAAATGTATTAGAATACTTGAAAAATATCCTTATAATGCAGTCTAGAGTAAAATACAGTGTTAATGTAAATCTTTGGCTACTAATACTTACCCACAATCTGCTGTTTCTATTCTAAATAATTTAAATTTTACTTCTCATTTTATAATATGTTATATATATTATATTGGTTTCCAATCATTTTATGCATTCATAGAAAATAGCGTCTAATTAAGCATGCATAGGCAGCATTCCACGCATAACTATGCGACTTTTTCTCTTTTCACTTGAATTATGATCTATGCTAATTTTAGTGAATATTTCTGTTTATTCAGTTTTTTTTCTCTTTATTCTTTTTATTTTTACATCCCGGTTAGTTAAAAATGACAAAGGGAACAACAAGTTTTGGTAAGAGAAATAAGAGAAATCACATTCAGTGTATTAGATGTGGTAACGAGTCATATCACAAACAGAAGCACAGTTGTTCAAGCTGTGCATACCCAGAAAGAAGATGGAGAAACCCAGGATCACCAAAAGCACAAGGAAGAAGAGCACAAGGAACTGGTAGAATGAGACACTTGAAAAAATACATGAAGATTAACCAGAGAAGATCAATTGCAGCCAACACTCTTTAATAAATCATAGTTTACTAATTCTTATAACCCAAATATAATAGAAATTGAAGTTTAGAGCCAAGATTGGTTGGTAGAAATATATTTGCTATAACGACCAAAACTATTCAAATTTGCAACTCTGTAATAAGAGTATTTGCTGTTAGCATACTTTACTTTCTTTAGCAACTCATGTAATTGTATTTAGTTTTTCGTGCATTTCAGAACATGTGGCAGGGCATACTCGTATGGTGTTTTCTTCGATAGAATGGAGTGTTTATTAAATTTATTTAATAATTCTCTAGAACAACTTATATTTATTTTTCATACTATGTAGTAACTATTCTTCATAAAAATAATTTATAAAACTAAGAATATTTTTTCAAAGAGTATTTCTTTGAATCATCAGAAAACTTATACAATAACCCGAAAATAATTATACATAATGGCATGAATAGTACTCTATTTTAAGCGCATAGCCTAATATATGGCTTAATGCAAGAAATCGTACTTGTTCTAACTGTTGTGTGCTAAGAATAGCATTGGTTTAGCGTGGCATGAGTTATTGTAATATTTACATAAACATGACAGCACAGATTAGATCAGAAATTATTGTTGGCACAACAAGTCAACATAAATTAAATTGATTATACGGTTTATAAATACGTATACAAATTCAATAAAAGCCAAAGTTTAAGAATGCCTTTTCCTAAGAAAACAACTCTAACCATTAATATATGCATTTGTGATATGTAGTAATGTAATAGCTCTTTAATATCATTAATTGTTAACTTGACTACCTGCAATTATGTTATTATGACTGTATTTTATTTAAATTTTTGCTTCTTATTAATTTAACTACTTATAAAGTAGAATAAATAAAATTGACTATAAATAATATAATTCCTTACTTTATTTTTAATATAACCTACAGTATATTTCGAGCTATTCTGATTTTTTTATAAATTACTAACCACATACGAATTTAAACTGTTTACTGTGATTACATAAGTAACAAACCAAAGGAAGAAAAGCTATGTAGATAATTATATTTATATTACCATAGTGTTTAACTTTGACCGTATTTATACTAAGTTGTAAAATATTCACACCATGCATATATATTTAATACTACTTGTGTCTATTTAAACCCACTATATACTGCACACTGTTGTGTTCCTATAGTATAATTCTAGGATGGTTTGTCTATTGGTGTTCTTTAGCAAAGTATTTGCTTATTATACCATGTGACTATTTTATTTTTATTTATATAAGAATGAAATTGAATAAATTATAAGGGGTACATATTTGAAAATTTAAATGTGTACATTTTATTTTAATAATTATATTAAACTTAATCCTAGAAATAGCCAGAAGCACTGAAGATAGAAAATTGTGCTAGTTAAAGAGATACCACTCATTCGATAGCAAATATACCATAGTTTGTTTCGACTTATACAACCTTAACTTATATTCTTTAATTTATTTATAGAATAAAATTAATAGGCTGCCAATAAATATAATACTCATAGCATATGAGAAGTTATACCAATTTCCATTGAATATAATAGAATGGATGAAACAATTAGTAATTTTATTGAAGTATTTTACATTCAAGAATTTATATTTGTTTCTCTTAATTACATATATTCTTAGAATACCCATGAAATGCTATATAACAGGAAGAATTATTTGAAAAATAGAGATATACTTCTACTAAAAATAGTGTATTTTAGATTTCTACTAAATGTGACTTGCTATTATGTGAAAGTTTTCTTCTATTTATAAAATAGTCATTGCACTTAGTTCAGCTAATAAACTAGAAATAAAGAAGCATGCAATTTGAAATGCATCAAGTAGACATAAATTATCTGTTCAACATGTTCTAATTGTGTACATATACGAGAATATTGAATAAATACATGTCTTACTTCAAAGTGCATCTTAAACAGAGTTACTATAAAAGGCAATTTTAAGTGATTTCTGAATTATATTATGTTGGTTTCTATCGTAGGAGAGGAACCATATCTCATGTGGGAGCCTCACGCCCACATCCGCGAAGTCTTATAGAGTTGCATAATTGGAAATTGAAACTATATAAGATAAGAATAATAAAAAATTGGCATGAGTTTTAATAATGCACAAGGGAATAACCAACTTATCATACTCTAAATTATACAGAAATTAAAGATACAAGTTCAAATTTTTAGAGCCCCATATAGTTTTATACAGTCTTATGGTGCTAGCTGAAACTCTATGGCATATTATGCCATGCAGGCGCCTGTAACAATGATTTTAAATGAGCCAGCTCTTTGTGATTTGCTAAATATTTAAATTTCTTATTAAGTGTAATATTATAGTACACAGCTCGAAATTTTTGCATAAAAATATCCGTTAATTATTATCTTCTGGCCTGCTGCTTGGACCCCCTATATTTTAATTATTTATTTGTTCTTTCCTCTCGGAGTATTTTCATCTTTTATAAAACCAATTGTTTTTCTGCTTTCTTTCATTGGAGCAACCAATTAAATCTGTAACCCGCATATATTTAATGAAACTACACAAAAATAAAAAGACAAAATGAAAGCGGAAGCAAAGGGCTATGCAGAGCCAAATGACACTAAAAGATCCAGAATAGAAAATAGAAGAGTTTCGAAAGAGGCATTGGAGTTAAAAACAATACAGCCAGCACAAAAACAGTCTAACGACATAGATAAGTCAATAGAGCTAAAGGACATTCTAGTTCTGTGCACAGCAGAGAAGATTAACATTATAAAGCTATTTGGATTCTTAAAAGAAAGAGCAACATACCCAGATATAAATATATACTTCAGAGAATGCATTCATATAATGACTAATGAGCCAAATGGAAAAGGAGACATATTTATATTCAGATATGGAGTGGTTGTATTCTGGGGGATAAGTGAAGAGTCACGAGATAAAATACTTGCACACCAGCAGTTCTTTGAAGAAAAGAGCTATAGCAAGGAGTTGGTTGAGAGAGAAGACTTTAGATATGGAATAGTTAGAGAGGGCGCATCTATTATTAACGATGTGATCTATTTGGACAACGAAACTGTCTATAACAAAATGATTATTTCTAATGCACTTGCCCAGAGTACTAAACTTGATGTCTTTGAGAGGCATGCAGAAAGAACTATTGAAAGCGTAAGAGGTCTTCCAGATGAAATAGTTGCAAAGGGGTTTACCACTCGAAAAAGAGAAGAGGTGGTCAAACTAATTGGAGTATTGCATAGACTAAAGTTCAACTTGAACTTGTCTACAAATATCTTAGATACTCCAGAAATTCTGTGGTACTACCCAAATTATACCTCTTTATATGAAAGCTTCAAGCTCTACCTAGAGCTGAAGAGTAGAACAGAAATTGTAAATCAGAAATGTGATGTGATCCATGAAATACTAACCCTCTTATCAACGCATATTAACACAATGAGCGGTGAAAGGCTGGAAAAAATTATTATTATACTCATAACTCTGGAAATAGGGATAGGCCTAGTTTCAATGTATTTCAACTGGGCAAAATAAGAATATACCTAGTCTAACATGTTAGTACTGCATGAAATTATTACTACATGCAGAAATAGATATATCAGCTGCCCTATACACATTGCAATATATACTTCAACACAGACATAACTCAGAGTTATAATGCATGGATTAGTTACTACATGCTATTTTCATATCTACATGACTCCATATAGTATTATATACGCAGGTACTATGCTTCAGTAGAAATGCAGACTGTGTATTATTAAAGATATACCCCGAAATAAATGCATTTTATCTTATCCTTGTCTATAATTCCTTACATACAACAATTGAGTGCATTAACCACCTGCCGTTAGCACTACATTCTATAATTTAAATAAAGAAAGAGTTACTTATAATTCACATTTAATTAATTAAAACTTGCCTGGCTTAAATACTCGACTTATTTACCTAATTGGTTATAAAGCACCAAATGTGTGCTGTTGTTTACTAAATTCTTAAACTGATTACATACTTGAAAAAATCTCATCTGCATTATTTGCAATAAAACTATCAAATAACTCAAGCATCCAATTAGTTGATAGCTTTATTTTCTTTTTGGTGTCTGCAGATGCTCCGGCAGGCTCTCCCATGCGCCTCTTCATTGGTTGGTCTTCGTCCCCAATTCCTTTAAAAAACCCACCCGGTGCATTTTTGACAATTTCTTCTGCAGTCTTAAGAAAGGTTATTCTTTTTCTTAAGTCATTATCCCAGGCCATCTTTGGCGAGCTTCTGGGCTGCTCTGCTTTTAGCATATTTAGAAACTTTAATGCTTCTCTAGAGTCGTAGAAGCGGATAATATTCTCCTTTCCTTTCTTTATGCTATCAATTACGTCTGACTCCTGTGTTGGTTTAAACTCTTCTGCTGCAGTATATACCACAGTGCCTTGGTTTTTATCTTCTGTGCAGCTGTCTGCTCCCTTAGGCACTTCTCGCTGGGATATCGTATACTTCACTACAAAGTTGTTCTTTTCTCCTGTAAGCAGAGCATGCGCCTTTTGGGCTGCTCTTAAGTCATAAAATGAAACAAAAAAGACTGAATGCTTACTGTTCATGATAAAGTGCTCTCGTACAGGCCCTGCTGCTTTGCACGTGCGGAGCAGGTCACTATGCGACACAGTTTTGGGAAAGTTCGTAATAAGAATAGTTCGCGTAATGTTTTCTTCCATATGCTTTGAAATAATTTGCAGAGAATTTCTTTTAACCAATGGCACAACACACATACGATGACTCAATAAAATCTGCAGTAGAAAAGTCAATTATTCTTCTGCACAAAGGAGAGGTAGACATAACAGACGAGATGGAAACATTTAATGAGATAGACCTCACAGGCAGAAAGGACCTTGAAGAAGCACTGCAGAGACTATACAGTGTAGACGCACTTCCGTGCATACTAGCATATGGGCAAGTCTTTTCTATTGAAGAAATAGAAGCAGTGAAACAAAAAGAGAGAGAGTTCAATGAAAGCGAGTATAATGCAGCAATAGACATGATAAAAAGAAACAAACGAGTTATATTTATAAAAGGAACACCTAATATGCCCCAGTGCAAATTTACAAGAGAGCTTATAAACATGCTGAAAGAAGAAGGTTTAGTAGCCGAGAGTGACTATAAGAGTGTGAATGTCCTGGATTCAGTGACAGTAAGGGAAAAAATAAAGGAGTATGGAGACTGGCCAACTTATCCACAAGTTTATATAAACCAAGAGCTTGTGGGTGGCCTGGATGTTCTTAAAGTAGAAAGAAAAAATGGAACAATCAGGTCTATTCTGGATATAGAGTAAGCTGTGCAGTATTATAGAGTATTTCAATGTTTCTGTATTTTCGGAGCACTAGTAAATTAAATTTAGTTTGGATAATAGGATAGGCTGGTTTATAGCCAATTTTTCAATATATTTTTATGAATTATTCTGCTTTATTTTAAAGTGTATACACGAATTATTTCAAATAAATACGAATTATTTATAATTAAATGAAAAATATGTATAATTTATATTTTCAGTTCGGGTTAGGCTGTCTTTGCCTACAATATCATCACCATTAACATTTATTGGAGAAAATTAAAGAAAACAAAGCATATTATAAAGGCCGGCCAAGCAGCGCCTTAGAGTAGGGGTTTAAAGACTATACTCTTTGGACATACTAATGCAGAGTGCATCCGGCTCTAGTTCACTAGAAATCTTAAATTCAATACAAAGCAGCAAGTTAAATGGGAAAGTTAAGCATGCTTTCTCTGGCATACTTTCAGAAAATACATAGAGACAATCGTAATACAATACTCAAAGAACTAAATGCACATGTTATTTCTAATTATAGTCATAGAAACAAATTGCTAAATCTCTTAAAGGGCATTAAATAAAAATAATACTCTCAGTGTATTATAAATGTAAATATTAGATGTGTTTGTGTATAGCCGATTTATTTCTATTATCTAATAATGATAATGTTTTAAGCTGTAGCTTATCTAAAATGGCTGGGTAATTGTTATAGTTATATAATACAGGCTAAAGACACACTTCTGTTTATACCGTGGTTTGATAAAATAGTTTGATATTAACTGCTCTATTTTTTTGGTTTTTGCTCTATTTTCATAATATTTCCATTTTTTACAATGTGAAGTTCTTTATAAGAAGAATCTTTTTCAATAAAAGTGCAGTAAGATTTCAATGCTTTTTTCTCATCATCGTTTTGGGCAGACGCTTTAGTTGGTGTTAGTTTAATATTAGATAGAGTCATTTCTTCAAGAGTAGGCATTTTGCTATTAAACATAACAACTCTGTACATATCCATTGGAGTGGAAGTAAATATGGAAAAAACTGTGATTTTCTTAATCTTATTGTGCTCTGCATACTTAAATAGCCTATCAGAAATCATTTCCATTATTTCACTATTATTTGATGCCATAAGGGAACTATTTAATTTGATTTCATCTATAACTGTTTCCAGTGTGAATGGAAAGTCAATGCATTTAAGACAATCAATTACATCTTGAATCTCTGAATCATCAGAATAGAGACACACGTTAATTCGGGTTTTTACTAAGCTAAATCTAAATTTAGTTGGCATTGTACCATCCAATGATTTAGGTGCTAATTGAATATTCATATAACATGAATTATTACCTTCTTTGCTTTTTAATTTACATAGTCCTAAATCATTGTATAACTTGCTGTCTACATTAACCAATTTAGGAGAAATAGACCCGCCAACTGCTTTGTTCTTTTTTACTATATCATCTGACTTGTTTAATTCTATTTGTTTCTGAGCAGAGGAGTCTTCTGGCTCGGCTGTTATTCTTAAGTATTCTTCTGGATTCTGCTTAATTCTATCCAAGTCTTCTATTTTAAATTCATTTGTATACGAATAGAAAATATTATTCATAGTTAAAGTAAAAAGACAATCCATTTTTCTAAGAAAAGAGAAGTCAGGTGAACCATCAAAAACTATATTTTTGAGAGTAAATTCGAATACTTTACTAAATTTTAGACTGTTAAGTGTAGATGTGCTCATAAAGTCAATGTTGCTTATAGATATTTCACTCATCCCATTCATTGCGTCTAATCCAATTAACAATGGATCTATATACTTTCTGTCTATTCCATCTATTTCTACAATAAATATTTTTGATGAGCCTAGATCTAACTTAGAATCAAAGTCTATAACTGTGTTCTTGCAAATATTCAACCTGATTATATCTGAGCACTCGCCTAATTGGGCTAATGTACTAGAGCAAATGCGGGTTTCGGCGAGTATAAGTGTGCTTATTTTATCAAAAATACCATATTTGTTGAAAATAGAAGCATTTGCTGCAAATTCAAATCCTTCAAGTGTTAAAGAAGACGTGCTTATTGGTAGATTTCCATAATATCTTAGCAGAGCGTGCTCTATGATTGGATTCTGCTGAAGTTCTTTAGGATAAGAAATAATAAATGTTATTCTTGTAGTCCGCATACTTGAATACTTATGTGATGTCTCTCCATTAGCAACGCCGTTTAGCACTTCCCATAGTGTGATTTGTAGAAAAGATTTGTTTATATCAAAATCGTCTTGTTTTTTAATTACAACCACATCTTTGTTCTTAATAATTGCATTAATAATTTCTGTGTCATTAGAATAGTTTACTTTTGGTAAGTCTGGGTTTAATTTAGCAATAGCATTTAGCATACTAACCAGTTCTTTTTCTTCTGCTGTGTCACCATCTAGATTAGAACCAATCATTTCAAATGATTTCTCTATACCCTCTAAATGCTCTTCGTTCTTTACTTCTTCTTCCACCAAAATAGCCGGTGTAGAACCAGAGCTCTGGCCTGCAGCAGGTGGTGTGATGGTGGAAACTGCTTTTATCTCCTCAATGGATCTAGATTCATCATTAGAATCAATTATATCAAATGATGATGCATTAGACTTTTCTTCTTTCACAGGAATAGCTGATGTAGAATTAGATCTCTGGTCTGCAGCAGGTGGCGTAATGGCGGCAATCACCCCTTCTGTATTAATTGGCATAGACTCGTTAACAGGATCAATTATATCAAATGATGATGTATTAGACTCTAGATGCTTTTCTTCTTCTTCCTCTTCCTCTTCCTCATTTATACGAGCAGTCTGTTTTAAGCCATTTTCTTGTTTTAACTCTGGTGAACTTCTAGAGTCTTTTTGTTCCTCCTTTTCTTTTTCTTTAGTTATACTAGAAACTGCATCTATTCCTCTAGATAGGGATGTAGTCTGCTGGCCATCCAAGTCTAATGCAGCATGTGAAGTAACAGGCTCTGCACTTAATTGTGTTGGTTTATGTGCATAAACAGTAGTGGATTCTGTATATTTTGGCGAAGAATCTATAGAAACTCTTTCGTCATTAATATCATCCTCTAACCGTGGATACAATCTGCTTCCACTGGCTGTAGATTTTGTAGGTGCAGCTGCCTTTTTAGCCAAATCATCTTTCTCAAGATTTACTGAGGACTGGGTACTTTGAGTTTGCTCTTTTGATTTTTTAGAATCCAAATCGTGAATATTACCTTGATTTTCTTTAGTAGAAACATTGCCCAATGAAGATGTACTGTCTACAGTGCATCTATTGGATACTCCTACTTTAGAAGTGGTTAATGCTGTCGGTGCCATGTTATCATTACTGGGTTTATTAACCATATAAGAACGTGGATTGATAGTAACAACACCAGGCGCTACTATTGCTGTAGTTTGATTTTGGTTCTGTTGTGTGGATGGATCGGGGTTTTTTTGAGCACTGGTAGATGGCTTTATTATAGTATTTGCTGTGCTATCATATGCCTCGCTGCTAGTTTCACTTTCACTTTCACTTATCTCTTCTCTTATTTCATATACAACTATTCCAATTGCGATCAAGATGCATAGTAGGAATATAATTAATAATATCTTAATGCTTCTCATTATAAATTAGTGATTTATCAGACTATTTATACTTTTGTCATTTAAATAACTGGTTATTTTCTATTTAAATTAAACAAATGATATCTTCAATTTATAACTTCTATGATTATAGCATCACAGTAGTTATGCGATTATAAACCAATAAAATAAATTATGAAAGAACAAATAAATATATTTGTTGTATATTACAAGTGAATATATCGGTATAAAATAGAGCTAATAATCTCTTATTTGTCTATTTATACGTTATTTCTAACAGAAATATAAATAATTCTTGTACTTTGATGCTTTTTATCTTGTTTGATCTATTTTCTAGTAAATGTACAAATAGAATATATAAGAATAAAAACCAATAATTTATTTTTCTATACTTGCATATAATTCAATAATTATTACTAATAGCCCAAATTATTATTCCTGTGAGAAATAAAATAAAATTATAACACTACTAACTGTACTATATAAGCAGAACTCCATCAGTTGATTATACGAATTTGAAACCCGGCTGTGTTTATAGAGCAGTAGTATATGAATATACTAATTATTTTATTTTAATACTTATAAGAATAAGTATATTTTGTCTTCTGAATAGAGAAGTCTCTTATATTTTATCTAAATATACATTATTTTATCATGTTCGGGTTATACAGTTGATTATATTGGTCCAATAATTCTTCTTATATTTATTTCTTATGATATGCAAATACTTTATATTAAATCATTCTAGTTGAAAATAAGATATATACTGGTTTAATTTGTAAAATATGAAAAATTCACAAATGCTCCGAATAATTAAAAGAAAGACAATAGTTCTGTTTATTTGGTACATGTTGATATACGCAATACAACTAAATGGGTTTAAACCCATTGTTTTTGCTTCCAATTGGGATGGCGTGCATATGTTGAATAATAGCACAAGTAATAATTATTTCTTACAGCAAAGTTATTCTAGCAACCAACCCGAAAATGTGTCTGTGAATAATTTAAAAGAACCATCTTATGATGAACAACCAATATATGGGGAACAAGAATATAATTCATATAATATTCTAGCTGCTTTTTTAAATACCAGTAGTAATGAGTTAGCAGAAGACTTATATAAAATACCAGTTTCAAATCTATTTGATCCAAATTATACAAATAATTCCTATAACAGCAGCTACTCTTTGTTAAATGGTGAATATTCAAATAGTTCATATATTGGTCAAGATAGTTCTTTCAATAATACACTCTTCAGAAATAACTGGGTTGAACCAGAAATATCACATACATTTGGCTCACCTTCTACAAGTATAAAATATAACCCAGAGAAAGAATATACACTACTTGAATTAAATAGTACTAATCTTGCTTGTAATAATATACAACTACAAAATATATCTACAAATCCAATGCCATATTCTCCTCCTGCCTGCAGTGAAAACAGAAAATTGTCTAGAATCACCAAGAGTCTAGAAAGCACTCAAACAACAAGTACATCTATAGATGGAAAACAAAAAAATCAAAACTCTGAAAGTGCTATATCATACATTTCTATAAATATAAATTACAACACTGTTAATAAATTAAAGAAAATCTCCTTTATAACGTCATCTATTCGAAATTCAGACGAGTATAAAAGTATTGTAACAGCTCTGCATGATTATATACTAGAATTTATAAAAAATGAACAAGACCAAGACAATTATCCCATGCCACTATCCCTCGATTCTATGATGTATACAGAAGATGAATATTCAAAATCAATAAAAGAGATAAGAGATAATGCTAATAAATACAAAAATGTATGGGTTGCACTGTACTTAGCTAAAAAAGAAAATATACACAAAAGATTGAATCTTATTGGCTATCTATCTAAGCAACAAAAGATAGAAAATGATATATTCCAAAGTTGTGATTTGTCCTATTATCCTAATATTTTGTCAGATTTAAATGCGAAATGTAAATCTTCTTATAGAGTCCCTATAAAAAACTCATCAAAAACCAATTTAAAAGTGGAATCTGATCTTAATCAAATCACGCTTGGTATCATCTATACTAAAAGGCGTATAAATCTTCTATGGCACGCAGAAAGCATGTTAATAGCTTATAATAATCAGGTTATGTTGAGCTCGTCTATCAATATAGTAGAAAATCTAAAAAACCGGCATTTAAAAAAACAGCTCCTATTGATTCTATGCCTCCCAGAAATATATGAAGATCTTTTCTATATGAAGTACGAAGAAATCCATCTATTAAAACAAAAAATCATGAAAAGTAACGCCAGCTTAGAATCTAAAAACAAATGCGCTCAATTTTGTATTATAGAATACTTATATGGAAAAGTTCACAATAACCACAGCTTAATGGAAAATGCATATAGCAATATACTAAAGATTAAGAAAAGACTTTTTAGACATAACAGTGATGATATTGATGTGTATAAATGTGTATATAAAACATTTGCATATTTTTACAAGCACTCTTATTATTTGTATGAAACCAATATTAATGGCAGTATAAGTAATTCTTCTTTTTTAGAACCAAATAATTGTTATCTATACATGAAACAATACACAAAAATAGATCCCAGTAACACCAAGCTATACCAAGGAAAAGATGTTATTTCAATCCCAGATAAAAGAAAATGCAGTATGGTATTTAAATATACCAATACAAAAGAGAATAGTAGAAAATTAGACAAAATAATAAAAAAAAGTATAGTCTATACTCACGCTAAGTCAGAAATCATTTCTATACCATATTCGCCGCACTACCATGTTCAGCTTGTAGATAACAGCACGCATCAGATGCACATTGTGCACATTCCCTTTTTTGTTTCTACTGAGGATGGCAGCGAAGTGTATCATTATATACATACAATTGAGAATATTGTAAATCATGCAAGTAAACTGTTGTGTAACAAAACTATGTATAATCAGAGATACAATAACACTATATATCCATTCAAGTATAACAGAAATGACAAAACCTGGTCATTAATCACAAAGCTTAATAATGATCAGATTAAAAAAAGAAAATTGGAAAATAGTAATAGTATACATGACATGGACAAAACCATAGAAGAAATGCATAATGATGGATTTGATATTGTGTTGTACTATATTGAAGAAGGGTTAGACGAAATCGAATTTTTATTTGCACAGCTTAATCCAATTAGCATAGAGACAATTAATACAGCATACAAAGAAAACAAAGCAGAGGCAAAGAAGTTGTTTGATAGGTATGAACCAAATATTGGTGTGCCACGAATCCCGCTCTTTCTACCTAGACTAATGACATCTGTTGTGCATTTTGGTCCATATGTTCTAAAGCCAGAAAAATATAAATTTGAGTCCATTAAGAACTATCAAGACTTGGTTCCTATTAAATTTTCTAGCTCGATAGACCGTATGGTTAAGAAAAAAGATCGAAAACAGACAATTATAGAAATACTTAACAAATTTAGACGTGAAATATATTATTACAGCGATTTCTACATACTAGGTATAAATAGTTTTTATGAAGACTGTGATTGCTACAACATGAATATTAAGCAAAAAGAATTTGAAGATAATGAAATAGAACTCTCTTGGTACATTAAAATACAATTTAATACAGAAGAGTATATTAACTATAACTTAGATCTAAGAATACCATATTATAGCATTAGCACCATAGAAACCAATATGAAGCTTGCTATTTTATCTTTATTACTAAAAATGCTTCAAAGAAAGCACGTATCACAGGATATTCTTCGATATGGATTGTGTATATATACAAAAAAAAGCACAGGAGAGAGCTTTACAATTTCTCTTTTATGTCCAGAAATGAGAGCTTTTATGAATGAATTGTTTAGCAAAGACAATGAAATGTATTACATACTTAGTCCTCCATTAAAAGAAAACATCGAAAGTTTAAAGAATAGTTTGCCCATAGATCTATCGGATATTTTAAATATATATATAAGTATAAAGAATGTCAACTATACAAAGTCCAAACTTGGCTTGCACTACAACATCATGAATGCTCTCTTTTAATAGATTTTTAATTGAAGGCGGTTTATTGAAATAAGATATGCGCGCTCTTTTGCTGGATGCTCTACAGTAACCGATTATTGCTGGTTTCGTCTGATTTGTATGGTTTTATTGCCGTTTTAGACATCTTTCTTCTTTTGCATTCAATAGATTTTCCTTTATCTAATTATAAATAAACTCATTCATATTTATAACTAAATTTAAAGACTTTGTATACATTTATTATGCGGGAATAAAAAGAATTTAAAATATTCTAAAAGGAAAAATAATATTTAGAGAATACCACAAAACCAAAAAACACACCAAGGAACAATAGGTTATGAAACTGTTGCAAATAATGTGATGGTAACAGAATAATCAGTATTTGGTGCTGCCATGGTATCATAACAACACTTTATACACTAAAATAAAATAGGCGAATAGTATTACAAAACACTTTCTATAGAGGTGGCAACAATCAGAATGCAGATGTGTGTGTATTGATTTTGTCTTACAATTGTGTATATAACCAGACTGCGCCCTTCAATTTATGAAAATACAAATTATTATACTAGCACTATTAATTACAAAGACTGTTCTAGCAGGGCAAAAGGGAATTTTTGGAGGGATCTGGATAGGAAAGTCAGACAAAAACAAACATGGCCATCAACATGACCACCACCACCATCATGATAAAAATAACAAATATGGGCATCCTGGAAAATATGACAAGTATGGAAATTCTAACAAATACGGCGGGCCAAGCGACAAGTATGGAAAGAATCCATACAAAAATGGGCAACATTACTCTAAGCCGGGAAAAAGCGGCGATCCAAAATATCACGGAAGTGGACACAGTCGTATGCCAGGCAGTGAAGATGGATACGCAAAGAATAAGAGTGTTAGCCCACCCCACGGATATTCCCAATCTCAAGCACAGGCAAGCGCAAGTGCAGGGAGCGGATTTTCTAATCATGGTGGGCCAGAGCTCACAGAGTCGGCAGTTGGATCTGGCAGCGCTATTTCAGGAAGCTCCCATTCCAGCTCTCATGCCAGCGCGCACGCTAGCTCTTCATCTAGCTACTCACTAAACATAAAGGACGGACTAGCTGCTGCAAATGTTATAGGAAACTATTACAACACTCTTGTAGAGAGAAAAGGCGCAATTGGTGGGATTTCTCCGATTACTGGAATTATGGCATATCCCATAGGAAATGGATTGTATACTGATTATTGGGGAAAGATAAAATTCCAAATGAACGAAGGAGGAACTCTTGTAGATTCAAGTGGATACTTCTCTGGTGTTCCTGTTGGAACCAAAGAGGAAATTGTTTCCACTGGAGATCTGTCTGATATTGGATTCTATCAGCAAAAAGGACTTCCAGAAGAAGTTGCAAACCAGAACTACATCAGCACAAAGATGCTAATAGAGGAAATCGCAAATACCACAAAGAAAGATGTTCAGCAGCTCCATGATGAAAAAATCGACTTCCAGTTTTTAGACGGAATAATGGGATATTACAAGAATCAGAAGAAGCAGCTTGAATCGGGGAAAAAGTCATGCATGACTGTCTGTATCTGCAGCAATTCAACGTGCACTGGCCAGTGCAAGTCTATTAAGTGTGTGGAGCCAATGTATTTGCTTTAAATAAACTAAAAAACAACTACTTACTTTTTAACAATTACTTCACTATGCTAGCACAAGAAATACTTATTTATACCCGAAACACCTTATCTATTCGAAAAGTCTTTGCGCTTCTAGGTTATAATAAGAAATTAGACTGTATTACAACCTGCTACAACCCAAATTTTAGTACTGAATAATTTTATAAATGACGGAGGGCGCACTATCACATTTAGACTAAATGGGTATAAAGTAGTATAAAATAGTAGAAATATTAAATTGCAATAGAAAGCAATTTTATAGTAAAAAGGAGCAATATACTATCTACTACTATTTTATATTAAACGAATAAATACAAAGTTTTATTTATGGGAGTTTTAGAAACAATTATTCAAAGACCAAAAACTAAATAAGCCTTGATTATAATCAAAAATTGGGTATCCGTATCTTGTAAAAGAAGTCAGATTATTCAGGCGCTGCTTTCTTTGCAATGGCAGCTGGATACAAAACATTTATTATCTAGCATTCTGGCCTATATTTAAGCTACTTCTTCTTAAGCAGGTCTTTTAATGTAGATATCTCCTGCTGGCCTTCTTTTTGCTTTTGGTCAGACTCATTTAGTTTTTGCTCATATACATTAAGCTTTCTTCTTAGTTCTGCAATGATATGAGAATATTCCTGTGATTTGTCTATTGTTTGTATAGGAGCTGTTGCTTTTGTAATCGTGATATACTTTGTGGTTATAATCGGCTTTTCGACTGTTTCTGTCTGAATATTGTACACTGGCTCTATTTTAGTGATGGTGGTAGGGCTTAATGACTTTGTCTTAGTTTCTGTTACTGTTTTTAGTTTTGTTTCTGTAGTAGTTTGTGTTAAAGTCATCAGTTTATTTTTCTGCACGGTTTTTGTATTTGTTATCGTGCGTGCGGGTGGAGTACTTGTGACTGTTTTGTATTTCGTTTTTGTATGATCAACCGTTTTTGTTTCTGTGGTTGTTTTGCTAATGATCAGTCTCACCTGGTTTTCAACGGGAATGCTGACCGTCTTAATAAGTGTAACTGGCGGGAGAACAATAGAGGACACGCTTGTTGTTGTAACTGTTACACTGTTCGTTATCGGCACCTGAACTATTCTTTCAACATCCACAGGAACTGTTTTCTCTACTGGTTTAGGAGTTTTGGTTTTTGTCTTGGTTTGAGTTTTTGTCTTGGTTTTTGTAATGGTTTTGGTTTTTGTGAGAACAACTGGGGTTCCTCTATAAGTTAAGTATTTTGTGGAGGTAGTTGTAATTTTTGGGAGCGTTACAAACGATGTGATCTTAGTGGTGATTGTCTTGGGCGGCGATAGGGGCGTTTCTTCTTTTGGTGGGAGAGGTGGACTCGGCTCTTTTATACTCGGCTCTTTTATACTTGGCTCCTTTGGAACTTTGTTCTCTATTGTATTGTTAGATCCTGGGGGAAGCATAACATTCACTTTTTTCACTTTATTGTTAGAATCGTGGAACTCAACAAGAACGCCAGGCTCGCTATAAAGAGGAGTTATATTAACATACTCATTGTACATAGTAGGCTTTACTTCAACTGTTTTAGTTCGCGTGCGCACAGATGTAATAGTTATTGGAACAGGAGAGGACTTTTCTGTGCTGGTAACTGTTTTAGTTACAGGAGGAGAAGGGACTTTCACTGTAGAAGTATGTGCTGGCTGCGTAATTACCTTAACGCTTTTTAAAGTCACTGGTTGTATAATGGGAGGAAGAGTGATTTTTTCCATAGTTGTTACTTTTAAAATGTCTGTAACAGTTTTTGTGGAAACCACGGGCGGTGGCGTGACCGTGATTGTTCGCCTGCTTTCAACTGTTACAGGCACTTTTTTAGTTACTGTAGAGGTTAATAGAATTGTTCTTCGGGTATGCCTAATTCGGGTTTTTGTCTCATATATCGTGCTATAATTAATTTCAGTAAAGGTGCTATAAATAGTTTTAGGATCTGCAGCAATCGTATATGTATATATGGGCTGCGCGGGTTGCTCCTTTGGAATGAATACAATCTTCTTTTCCTGTGTTAGTGCAGGCAATGGATGTCGTTGTACAATTTTATATGGGGAAGTTCTGTTTGCAAGCACTGGATTTATATAATTCTGGCGCATGCACAGAATAGCACAAACCCCGGATGGATTCACGCATGAGCAGAGTGAGTTAATAGAAATAGGAACGGCGCCGGTCTCTTTACTGCTTAAGCTTATAATTGCACTGAATAAGAGCAGAATTCTTATAAGATGCATTCTTCAATACAATGTCATGTCTAGATATATACAAAAACAATACGAAACTAATTGTTTGCTATGGAGATTGCATGTATAAATATATCTGTAAAAAAACAACACATGAACAAAGTCAGGTTGGCAATGACAATAGGCATGCTAATGCTTGCAGATACTGCACTTGGAAAATATATAGAAACAAAACTTGATCTTGTGACTATGTCGGATAGCTCTGCTAGATTATACAACGGAATAAAGCAAAGCAACGAATGGATCCTTAGAAATGGCAACTCTGGGTCAATTCTTAATTTAACAAACAAAAATGCAGACCATGACGAGTGGAGTCTGGAGATCAAATTTAAGGCGCCTCAGCTTCTCCACCCCGAGTTTGCAGGGCTATACTTTTGGTACACTGAAGAACCCATAAAGCATGGGGGGTTCAAGGGAGCAAGTGGCCGATTTAATGGGGTTATGGCTGGGCTAGAATTTATTGGCAAGTCTGTGGACATTGTAGTTTCAGTAAACCACGGAGAGAATGACTACACAAACCTAAAGCCAGAGGAGACAGAGCTCAAAGACTCACCAGATCCTTCTATTTTTAAGGGCCATACAGATCTTATCTTAAAAATCATCTCTACAGCAAAGAACTTCAAAATAGAGGTCTATGATGCAAATCGGAACATGCTGTATGACAGAGTAAGATATACTTCCATGACAGAAATAGGATCTCGGCTTTCTGGAAAGTACTTTGGTCTTACCACGGATTACTCAAGCACCAAAGGCACTGAAAATAATGGATTTCACCTGCAAGGACTTGATTTGTTTGAGAGAGAAGAGACTGAAGAGTATGACCCAGATACATACCACACCGAGGTTGCAGATACAACTCCTCGCCTACCTCATGAAATACCACATACGAATGAAGAAATTCAGCACACAATCTCTGGCATTGAGCATCTTACAAAGTACCTGCGGGTTGTTTTAGGGGATCCTCAAAGCAGGCCCGTTGCAGAGAATGTCGTATATATTAAAAAGCTCATAAACTTCCAGAGTGCACATACGCTGGAAATCAGGGATGAGATTAAAGCTATGGTGAAAATAAGTAAAAAGCATGCAATGGAAGAAGATGCCCACAGACAAGAGCTATTCTACCTAGTGCAGAATATGAGTGCGAAGCTTGCTGAAATGTCAAGAAAAGAAGAACTTGAGCCAAGAAGTAGAAATATTCCCATCTTTGGTTTGATTGTTTTGGGATGCAGCCTGTTTGCAGGTGGATTTGTGCTGGGAAAGAAATTCTCCCCAATCAAAAAAATCTCTTTGCACTAGCTTTCCCTAAATAAATGATATTCCAGTTAACATTTCTAAATTTCCAACTATTTTTCATGTAGATAAATTTATCTTACTGAAAATTCACACAATATAAAAACAACATAGCTTATTCGTCATATATGCACTACCAAAGCACACACAATATATTAAAATGCAGTGTTAAATACCACAGAGAGTCTATAATTCTAAATAATATTAATTTTTTATAAAATTATATATACCAGAAATATTACAACCAGTTACTTTTCTAATTTTACAACTTAAATATCTAGAAATAGAATAGCCAGCATAAGTAAAAATGACAATTCTTCAAAATAATTTGAACCAATTCTTTCAATATCCTATGAATATTTGTTCTATTTATGCAGTAATTTTCTATTTACTTTTTAACATTTTCTTTCTATTATCCAAGAATCACTACATGTCTTTTAATTCTATTTAATATGGAATTTCTCAGTGAATAAACAGATATTTATAAAATAAAAGTAAAGGGTTTACATATTTTATTTCTAAATTTATAATTGTAGAATTTAGATTTATTATAAGAACAGCAAGAAAGCAGATTAAGCCATTTAATTATTCTTAAACACATAAATACATTATAACCCGAAATACTTCAAAATATTTTTAATTATTTCTACTCTATATTCCTATAGTACTAAGACAGAATTGTTTAATAAACATCTTAATTATTTACTAGAAGTGCTTATTTTTAAAACAACTAAAATATATGCGTGAATTGATTTATATTAAAGAATCTGTCAATTATTAAGTGACATATGGTAAAGAGAATTAGATTAAAAGCACACCAATTAAAAGTAATGGTCCACAAAGAGAATGTGTCTATTTCGCCTATTATATATATAGAGCAGTCATATAAAAATTATTATACGTCTAATCAAAAGCAGAAAACTATTTATATAATAATGTTTATTTATTATCTGAAATGAAGAAAGCTTATCTTGCCGAACTTTTTTATATGCCAATGGCAATGATGTGCCTTGGGGGGCTAGTAATGTGCGCAGACACAGAGAACGAAATAAGTACAGAAAAAATACTTAAATCATCGCTTATAGAGTCAGAGCACACGCATCTCTATAAAAAAGCAAAAAGCATGTCTGAAAGCTATCCCAGGATATACCAAACTGAGACAACCAATGAGATTTGGAATTTATTTGTAGATTTATGTTTCTATACGGGAAGGAAGGATCCAAAGACCATTCCTGATCTTGTATCTAATAGGCCGTATGAGCAGGTGTTGACATACCATCAAGATATAGACATGGAAGAAAAGAATGTATCAGAACAAACTGATAAAATACTTGAACTATACACTAATTACTTCAAGTTGCCGGAAAATACTATTTCTGCACAGAAGCCCACAGAGGATTCAGATGAAAGTATAAACTGCTATGAAAAAATGAACATTGGGATAAAGAAAATTTGGGACTGCTTGACAAAGGATCTAAGAGAAAAAGAGCCCAAAGAGTACTTTGACAGCAAAATACCACAGAAAAACGATGTTGTAGTGCCGGGAGGAAGGTTTCAAGAGGCTTACTATTGGGACTTTTTCTGGATGGCAAAAGGACTGCTTATTAGTGGAAAAGAAAAAGCAGTTGATGGTATGACTAGTAACTTCATAGACCAAATAAATGCATTTGGGTTTATTCCAAATGGCACGCGATGGTACTATATAAACAGGTCGCAGCCCCCATACTTTGCACAAATACTGCTTGACTCAATGGATGAGTTTAAAAAGCTTAAAGACATTGTATCAAACCATTCAAGAGCAGCGAGCCAAAAATCAAACCCAGAGACTAGTGCAGATTATATGAACCTAGTAGTTTCTCAGCCATTGATTAAAGAATACCAGCCAGCATACCTGGATGACTTAGAAAAACAACTTACGAAGGAGAAGGTAGATGCGCTTTACAAAGAAATGAAATTCTGGGTAGACAGCAGATGCGTTGAGTTTAAAGATGAAAGCGGCCAAAGCCGGAGAATGTTTCGATATGGTAGCAAGACAGCCATACCAAGGGTAGAAATGCTTATTCCCGACTTAATTTCAAATGAAAACTATCAGACAACAAATAAATCCGCCGGGCCATTTGAATACTACACACATATAACAGCTAGCACTGAGTCTGGATGGGACTTTTCCAGCAGGTGGAGACAATACAACACGGATACAAAAATGTATGGATTTTTAAATACACATAATGTCATACCAGTAGATTTAAACAGCATACTTGTAAAGAATTTTAACATTCTAGCAGAAATATACAATATTAATGAGTACAAAAGTGTTGAACAGAATATATACTGGAAAAATCTTGCAAACAGCTTGTCTTCATGCATTGATGATTTAATGTGGGATGCAGAGCACACAAGATGGAGAGATTTAATATTAATGGAAAAAGAAAACGACTACCATTATAAGAAAAGAGAAGACAGTGTATTCTACCATAGTGACCTACATCCGCTGTATATGGGCATAGTAAATGATCCAAATAATCACATTCTTAGCAGAAATGCGAAAAATATTTGGATATCAGAAGATGTTATGCTACCATGTACAAGCACGAGAGAATATACAGAAGAAAGTGCACAAGACAGCCTATGCGGCATGCTTCAAAAAACTGCAGAGGCCGCGCTAATACATCAGAATGAAATAAAAGACCAATGGGATGGCAAAAACGTATGGCCGCCTCTGGTGCATCTAACAATAGAATATTTGATTAGATCAAATAATATAGATCTTGCACAGCGCACAGCACAGAGCTATATGGCCAAAATGAATGAGTATTACATAGCGCACGGCAATCTTCCAGAGAAGATAGAGTATGAAGCCAAGAACACTGGCGAGTATAAGGTGCAGAAAGGATTTGGCTGGAGTATTGGGGTAGCCCAGTGGATATACTATATATTTGATAATAATTTTAAGTAAATATATCATAAACATTAATAAAAACTAGTTAAAACAAAGAATACTGTTTATTAGTCTTTTTGTATTGATATAACTAATGCATTCTAGAAAAAACTAAAGCATAATTAGTAAAATTTTCAACCCAATATAAGATCTGTGGTTATATTATAAGGATTCAGGATCAAAGAATAATAAATGAGAAGTCGGCTAACCACATGGCAATTACTAAGAAACAGAAACAACTATATAGTACAAACACAGCCTGAAAATTACACAATTCCCTTTAAGAGAAACAAACATCTATTGCCTGCGTTCTATTATTAATGGAAAACTGTGTATAAATACTGTTTGTATATTATTTAAAGAAAAGTAGCGGATTTAATGAATAGATTTATTTGAATATTTAGATAGATATTTAGGGTAGAATTGTTATTGTGGTAGCGATTGTAGCATCCCCATATTAGAAATCATCATCCATGGCAAATCCCTGAGCTTGTGGTGCCCCAACAGATGCTCTTTTATACTCGCCCACACGCATCTCAAAGAAATTTGCTTTTCTTCGCAGTGAAATTAGCTCCATAAAATCGAATGGGTTTGGTGTGTTGTAGACCTTTTCTTCATTTAGGGCAATTAGTAACCGATCTGCGACAAACTCAATGTACTGGCACATGGAGTCTGAGTTGATACCTATTAAAGAAACAGGAAGTGCATCAGTTAAAAACTCTTTTTCAATCTCAACAGCCTCTAAAACTATTTTCTTGATATTCTTACACTTGTTTATGAGGTGGGAATGTAAAAGACAGGCAAAGTCACAGTGAAGTCCTTCATCTCTGCTGATCAGCTCGTTAGAGAAAGTAAGCCCTGGCATAAGTCCTCTCTTCTTAAGCCAGAAAATTGATGCAAAGGATCCAGAGAAGAATATTCCCTCTACACATGCAAAAGCAACTAGTCTGTCTGCAAAGCTAGACTCCTTGTCTGATATCCATCTAAGGGCCCAGTCTGCCTTCTTTTTTATTACAGGAATATTCTCCATTGCCTGGAATAAGAAGTTCTTTTCTGCAGTATCCTTTATGTAGGTGTCTATTAGTAAGCTGTACATCTCTGCATGTATGTTTTCTATCATAATTTGGAATCCGTAGAAACATCTTGCCTCGCTTATTTGAACTTCTGAAGCAAACCTTTCAACTAAGTTTTCATTTACAATTCCATCTGAGGCAGCAAAGAATGCAAGTACATAGGAAATAAAGTGTCTCTCATTTGCATTTAGCTTTTCCCAGTCGGCTTGGTCATTTGACAAGTCAACTTCTTCTGCAGTCCAGAACACTGCCACTGCATCTTTATACATTGCCCAAATATCATGATGCTCTATTGGGAAAATAACAAATCTATTGTTTGACTCCTGCAGGATTGGCTCATACACTTCTTCTGTGTTACTTCTGGCTACTGTTTTTTCTGCTTGTCTTGGTGTGTTTTGTATTGTGCTTTCTTGCATATTTCTCATATTTTCATTTTCTATTTATAGTTTTAAAATCCCGCCGGCGGGTAAAAGTCCGCTAAAATATAAAATGCGCGGGAATCTAAGATATTGCTGAACCAATTGGCATAGCATGCCCCCAGTCGGGCAAGTACAGAAAAGAAAAGGGCATATACCGGTAGAAATTTCAACCAAACAAAGAGACAGAATTTTTATTGTACGCCACCATAACAAGAGGGAAGGCAGAAAACAAAAGAACTCACATAAAATATACGTGAATAGATAGCATGTGACATGAAAATACGGCCAACGTTATAAATGCCTGCAATGCCCCGAGATAATAGAATATATTTTGTATAATTTAGGGGATAAGCATAAACATAAGAAAAATAGAAATATCAAAATACTTGCGCATCAGTTAATGTATAGGTATAGATCAGAATATTTATAATTTTGTCTGTTCATTACTGGATAGAGTAGAATGCATAGCTAAATGCTGCACAGCTTAAATAAAGCAAATATTTTTATAATTTTGGGCTATATCGTAATATAAACAAATTGCTGTGTATATTCTAATTGAAACAAACAATAAACGAAAAACACACTAGTAAATATGATAAAACTGTAATCGATATGCTAAAGGCAATGTATTCTTTTATTCTAGGGATTTTTGTCCGAAATTTCTATTTTACTGTAAAATAAAATATTTACGATGGAAAATGACCAGTCTTACTCTCTTACTAAAAAGATAGTTGATGGCCTAGAGAATGACTTAGAGTCGCTGTTTAGCCTTTTGAAGAAATGTGTAAAGGAAAAATTGAGTATTCCTTCTGAAATACTTGTTAATATAATAGAAAGCAAAAAAGCACTTACTCCTTCTAAAGCCCTTTGCATGCGCCTGCTACGGAGTAACTTAGAGTCTGAAGAAGAAAAAAGAAGCATTTCATATTTAATCAGCAGCATTAGATTTATGTTCAGAGTCTCAGAAATGATAAAAATAGACGCAGAGGCAGCAAGTGACTCAGATGACAGGAAAATGCCTGAGCATACATTAGAAATTCTTGAGTCATTGGCTGGGATTATGGAAAGCATTCCTTTAGAGAGGAAGGAGGCAGTTGTTGATGCAATGGAGAGGTGTGGCATTTTCATACTAATTAATCTTTGGTGTGGCCCAAGTCTGCTTAAGTTCTATTCTAGTATATTTAGTAAGATAGAAAGTGAAAGCAGCATATCTGAGAAAGTAGAAAAAAAGGAAAAAAGAAAGACAGATAGTACGCCTTACAGAATTGCAGTAGAAGAGTCCATCTACAACAAAACAACTATTCTTGTGCACAGAAGAGATCCTGCATATTTTATGCCAAAGTATTTTTGTGCCTTCCCAGAATCAACCACGGATGCGTATAGAAGAGTCTTTTCATTCCAGGATGAGTACGAGATATTTCACAAGTCCCTTGTGAATTGGTGTGAAAATCAGAGCGACTTAAAAGAAATAGAATCTGCAACCATATGGCATTTGAATAATTTAGTAAATAACATAGAAGTGCCTACGTACGAAAAAGAGATTTTATTCTGTCTTACTGCTATGTTTTACTCTGCTATACAGAACACTGTAGACGAAGCGGAGTCGCAACTTTTTAAGAGCTATTTAGAGCTAGTTAGAGCATCAAAACAGTGCGGAAGTGCTGAAATTAGAGGAACTTCTCTGGTTGCAGCGCAAAGACTTTCTTCATACACAGCCAAATATTTTTTATCCAGGGCGCTAACTATTACTAAGGAGACAAAAGAGAAGAAAAAGGCTGATTTGTGGAGAGAAAGAGTTCTGGCAATTGAAGGCCTTGCAGTGCTGTGTGATATTTTATCTGAAAGCGATTTGCTTGGAGTCAAAAAAATAGTTGAAAAAGATAGCTCTCGTATTTTAGAGCTGCTAGAAATACAGCCCAGGGATAATGTGAATAAGCATTGCACATCCGTGATTCGCGTGCTTTCAATTCTTGATAGCATTCCCATCAGCCTTTTTTCCCCCTCAAAGCTATCTCTTGTTATGTGGGTCGTTGAAAATGTGAATATTCCCGATAGACAGGTCAGAAGATGGACAATGCAGTACACGCAAGAACTGCCGTCTGTGTATAACCCAAATGAAGAAAACTTTTTGGGAAGAGCTCTCTATTTCTAAGCTTTACTCTTCATAGTCAAACACGAGATTGTCATAGTGCATTAAAATGTATAGGAACTGTTTATTTTTATAAATTTCCTGATGTGATTTCACTTATTACTGCTAGTGCGCATCTAATAAATAAAAGTTAATGGAAGCTAGCCACAACTTATTAAAAATAAATATTATTTATGTCTTGCATAAAATAATTTGGATGCTCATTTAATGCGTTCTATGCCTTCTAAGCTATGAAATCTTCTTTTAAAATAAAAACCATTATCTAGTTTTCTAAAAGAAAACATATATATTTAGATATATATTCTCCAAGCAATGCGGATTAACTTAAATAATATTAACCATGGCACATTGCACTGATTTAGTAAATTACTTGATATGTTGTAGTATGTAGTGTTGTGATTCGATAACATGCAGCCTACACTTTTGACTGATATTATACGATGTAAACCTTCTGAATTCTATGAGTAGACAGTTGTTATCTGACTAAATAAACACCAACCAGCCATATGTTTTTATATAAATAATTTATACATTATTTCTAGAAGAACACCGTGCTCATAAAGAGACATCGTTTCTATCTGTATAACATAGTCCTAAATAGACAGTGATATATCCCGAAAATTAGAATCACATCTTCTCCTATATTTTGGAGTAAACTGAAAGCTCTCTAACATTTGCATCCTTCACGTAACCTTCTCACTGCTAAATGCTCTGTACTTTTGTGCAGAGTACTTCTATTGCCTTATAACCCGTATTAATATCAACTTGTCTCATAATAAGTATTGTTTAAATCCTTCCATTGCACATGCCATTGCATACAATTCTTTATAATCCTGTACCTCTGCTGTGTTAGAATCAATCTGGGTGAAAAAACCTATAATATTATCCTTCTGGCTCAATACGGCGCCTACATCGGCATTCGATGCGGCTGCTTCTAAATTAAACTTCTTCTTTAACTTCAGTATAGTAGCTGTAACAATCTTACTTACATCTACACTTAAATTCTCAAAGGCTTGCTGGTGTCTTCCTGTTCAGGCAAACTTCCTTCCATTACTCGTGAACTCATTTAGGGCGCTTTAAGTTTAGAGAATTATAAATATGCCTTCTTGTATAGTTAATCTTTTCTAAGAAACTTTACACTTGCTGGTGCCCATGAAATATATATTTTCACCCCCTTCTTATTCTATCATCCATGAGTTTAATCTTATTTATCCATTCTTGTAAACTCTTATAAAGCACCTCTCTGGATACTTGCTTTTGTGTCTTTGTACACCTCTCCTATGTCTGGATTAATCATAACCTTTTTAGTGTCAGTCATTCTGTGAACCGTCCTTTTTAGGAAGGTTCCATCCTTGCCATGAACATTTGTTATTATTCATGTAGTCTTTTCTTCGATCTTGTTGAATTTCGCCACGGCACTCTCTTGCCCTATGTCCCCTCTTACCACATCGGTAGCAATTGCTAAAAAACCTTCTATGTTTGCTGTTTGAATTTCGGTGGATTTTTTCTTTTTTTTGGTTATGAATTATCCGACCAGCTTTCTTTCTTAGCAGTCTGTCTAATCTCTGGCACTCCAATAGAAGATTTTTATTTGCATTTTCTCGATCTCCTTTGCCCATATTCCACACGTCTGTAAATCTAATGGGGTACATGGTCTCTTTTAATGCAAATTCTAAGGCTATCTCATGAAACAAGTACTTGAATGGTGCTTCGGTCTGCCCTATCATAATGTAGCACCATTCTTCATAACCACGGCTCATTGTAATCTGTGCAAAGTCTCTGAAACACCAAAGGTTTGCGACAGCGGAGACCCTATTTCCTTCCGAGATTGACAAGACTATTTGCCAAGCATTATGCCACAACTCTTCTGGCCACTCTTGCAGCTGGGTCGAGCTAACATTAGAGATAAGCTCTGCTAATTGGTTAGCCATGGCTGCTTCTATTGAGCCAGAACGTCTGTTCAGCTCCTCTTGTAGGAGTAGTATCCGGGTCTCTGGATTAAGTTTATGCCATAATTTCGGATAGAGCGCTGTAATTGTCTCTAAATTTAATGTAAGTGTGGCTCTTCCTGCTCTAAAGTTTAGCGCAGCTAAAGCTTGTAGAATTCCCGTAGAGTTGGCGCCCTTGGTGTTCTCTTCTTGTGGTTCTAACTGTGTGTTGAAAGCAAGGGGCATGTCTGTTTCTAGATGTTTTCTTTCTTTTATTGCATGTGAACTACTATCTGCCATAGCTAAATCTGAATCTTTATTTACTTCCTAACTTCTTATATAGTTTTCTCAGCTGGCACAGCCAATCAGCATTAGAACCGGACACCAACCTGAAATGTTAATATTGGTTGGTTGGTACGCAATTTGCGATATGAAACTCCCTGAAAACAATTATAGAATTAATATGTCCATAAAAATCAGCATAATAAATGTACTGTTGCTATTATGAGTAAGATTCTATATTTTGTATGAAATGCTGCAAACAACACACTCTTAATATTACTAAAATACACATAGTCTTAAAGTAGTATATTATTTAGTGTAAAATCGTTGTTTAGTTGAACGGTGAAGCAATATCATAATTTCAGTACAATAAAGAAGCTATTTATTTTAGGTTATATCTTATTTAAGTATTAAAAAACTCATATATTTTCTTACCATGCTTGCCTCCCATGGCCATTGTTAGCCTTTCTTCTGATGCTGTGATTAAATCATATAGAGATGTGAAGTTACTGAATATTAGGTCTATGTTTCTGCTATCTACTCCTGGGACTGCCATGAGAGCCTCGAGTGTTGCCGGTGATTGTTTCTTTTGCGAAATAAGTTTGTGTGGTGGCTTGCGCGCCAATGCATTGATTAGTTCTGATGAGTGCCTTTCTATAGAAGAATAGAAAATATAGGTGTTTTTCATGTTTTGCAGCAAGCTAACTATTCTGCCTGTTAGATCTATCTCTTGCAATCTATTTGCATAACTCAGAAAGCTTATTTTTTCTTTTTGTGAAAATTCAATTAGTAGATATGAAGCCCCCTTTGTGTACTCAAGCACTTGTAGCTGTTTAAACAGCCTTCCGTTCTTTAAAGAGGATACAAAATCATCTATTCTTTTTCTTTCTATGTAATATGACTGATTTAGAACATAATCCCCAACTGTTAATTGCTTAAACTCAAATCTAAAGAGGTTATTAAACTTCTGAACTAGATGCAGTGGAAGACTGCTTTTAAGTTCTCGAATATCTATCTGCAAAAGAGGGGCCTTTGGATCCTCTGCTTCTTTTGCATATAACTGCTTTTCAATAATCTCTGGCCTGTTCTGTTTAAGCCCAATTCCATATAAAAATGCATCTTTCTCAGCAACTGTTTCTTGAAGATAATTTATCTCTTCTGATGAGTCTCTTATGTTTATTATTGTTAAAGGAAAATCCACCCCTCTTCTATGCCACCTATTTCTACACATATTAATCCTTCTTAACGATCCAATTGAATAGTTCATTAGAATAATATGTATTGGATGGGCTTTATGACTGAACTTTTTAGGCATTTCTGTTTCTAGTTCTTTCTCTGGCTCTTTAAAACTGCCTTTCTTCTTGGTATATCCAAGCGCTCTATGTACAGTAGAGCTTAGTTTTCTTACCGTGTGTATATTGTCGGCAAAAATATCTACTCTAGAATCTTTTGCGGTGCCTATTGGCTTAACATATTCTGCCTCAATGCTTTCTGTGAAAATCACTGGAGCCGAATTGCTGTTTTTCTCTAATACACGCCGGATGAGTGCTTCCTTTGGGAATTCTTTTTCCTGCAGATCCCCAGCTAATCTATGTATAACTTCAATGCCTGGTAAGTGCAGCCACTCTAGTGCAGATTTATACACTATAGTTCTAGAATGTTGGGAGTCTGCAATTCCATACATACTGACTATAATGCCCATTATGTAATTTATGTCTGTAATGTCTGTGAAGTATTTAAAAAACTCTGCTATAGACGTGTTGTGTAGTATAACCAACGCATTCTCTAATAATTTTAATACTTTTGCTATATATTCATTAAACAGCTCTTTACCAACCATACTCTTAACTTTCTGCTGGAGGTCTAATATTTCGCTCTGTATCACTCTTCTGTTCTGATCGATCTGAACAGTTAGCTCGTTCACTTCCAGCTCACCAAAAGACTTTATTACAGAATTTCTGAAAGATGGATACAAAAATATTCCAGAAGATGGTATGTATCCTCTTGCCACTACATCAGGAAAAGAGTCTTTTCCTGTCCATTCAAACAGTATATTTAAAAATCCTTTGAAGGTGAATAAAATAAAATCGTGGATAGTTTTAACCCGTGGTAAAAAGGCACTACTAATCACTGTGACAGTACGAATATTGGTGTTTAACACATTGTTTTTTAATATATCAGATAGAAATATCTGATCATTAACAAACACGCAGCCAATTTCATTGTAAATTCTTTGCCGGCGGGCGCTTGGTGTCTTTATGTCTATTTCATGTATCTTATTTACCGCATTACACGTTGCACTTCCTAGAAGACTCTTTTTTTTTGCTGCTTCTTTTACTTTTGCAATAAATAATTTAGTGGCTCCTAAGACTACAAGAGTCTCCTCTGACTTATCTATAATAGACTTAAGTATTATCTCTAAACGCACTCCTTTGTATAGCATGTGGATAGTTCGTTTTGATGAAAACACTTCTTTGACAATTCTCTTTTCATGCCCATGCATAGCTGTAAAAAAATAGTTCTATTTTTGTATATAGAGTGCACATGCCTTTTTTATTACCATTTGCTTTGCAACACTAGTTTTATTCTGTTATATTCAATACTAATTTATGTGATGTGTCTAGTTGTGCATGATGAGAAGTACTATTAAGTAAAAATGAGAAGGCTTTCTTAAACATAAAATACATAAATACTATTTATCTTATGGTGTATTATAAACTTACTTTGGGTTTAATTCTTTGATTATTTGCTTTAGCGTGCATTGTATTCTATTATTGGTTCTTTCTATATATTTTATGTGCATCTGTTTGTTATTTATTTTAAACAAAACCCGTTCTATGCCAATGAGAATCTGAAGAGGTTTATTTATAAAAGTCTACTATAAAAATAGAAAATAAAGTTGCCAGAATCTAATTACAACAACCTATTCTTCTTTATACACACACCAATTATATACGTTTAAAAACAAGACACGAGACACAATGCATACAAAAATATATAATTAAAAGCCACATCATAACAACTTAAGACAAAAAAGAACTCATAGTTCTTGTTAATATTGCTGCATATACAAAAATACAAAGAGCGAGGTGTAACAATATAAACCATTTATTGATCTGGTGCCAATTTGTGATTAAGCATATAAAGATGTGGGCATGGCCTCTAGCTTTGTCGCCTGCACTTTTTCTTTGGCCTTTGTGAAATCTTGCATGGTGACCTGCTTTCTTCTTTCTCTGAGCGCAAGCATACCTGCCTCAGTGCAGATGGCTTTTATGTCAGCTCCACTCAGGTCTTCATTGGTTCCTATCATGTCATCAAGAACAACTTCTTTGGACAAAGTCATTCGAGTCGTATGAATTCCAAATATTTTCCTCTTTGTTTGGATATCGGGTACAGGGAACTCTATCTTCCTGTCAATACGCCCCGGCCTAATAAGAGCTGGGTCTAGACTTTCTATCTTATTTGTTGCCATAATCACCTTTATATCGGATGAGGTGTCAAATCCATCCAGCTGATTTAGCAGCTCTAACATAGTTCTTTCTATTTCCTTTTCTCCGCTAGAGTTTGTGTCATATCTCTTTGCCCCAATTGCATCAATTTCATCTATAAAGATAATTGTTGGTGCATACATTTCCGCAGCCTTAAAAAGCTCCCTCACAAGCTTTGGCCCATCTCCTAGATACTTTTGTATTAGCTCCGACCCAACTATTCTTAAAAAAGTTGCAGATGTTTGGTTGGCAACTGCCTTTGCCAGAAGAGTCTTTCCTGTTCCTGGCTCTCCATATAGAATAACCCCCTTCGGCGGCTTTATCCCCATTTCATCATACAGCTCGGGATTTGTGAGTGGCAGCTCTACCGCCTCTTTTATTTCTTGGATTTGGTGCTCAAGCCCTCCTATGTCTGCATAGGTCTCAACCGGCGCCTTTTCTAGCTTCATTACACTGACTAGAGGATCAGTCTCCCCCTCAAGAACACCAACCACACCACTCTCTCTATGGTTCAAAAGAACTGTGCATCCTGGCTCTAGCGCATCCTTATCAACAAATGAGTATATTGGCACATAGTACTCTTGCCCAGAGCTGGTGCTTATAATTGCGTGGTCTTCATCAATAAACTCCTCTAGCGTGCCCAAGTTCATTGGATAGCCCCTAAACCTGTCTACCTCATCTCTTTCTGTTACAAATTTCTCTTCTCCCTCCTTTTCAGAAGAAGAGTTGAAGTACGAAAGAATTCCTTCCTCTAGCATAAAGTAGTCTCTTATTTTTTCCAGCTTTATCTGCCTAAGCATGCACTTGCTCTGAGGATACACTGTGGGGAGCTTGGAGAGAGTTTCTGCTCCTCTCATGCGCTTCTTCTTTTTTAGGTTTAAGTTCTTCTCTTGCTGGTCTTTTGGTGCCTGCGATGACCCGTTTGGTGAGGATTGTTGCTGTCCCATTACAAAAAGAAAAACAAAGAAATTAATAAAGAATAAACACATTAAAATATTCAAGATAATTTTATGCCAAATATTCTTTAATTTAGAAGTTCCTTACTATGCCTAAAACTAAATTAAACCATATAAAAATAGTTACTTCTATTCTGGCTGCACTTTGTTATATCAGCATAAAAACAGAATATCTCTATACAAAGCTTAAATATATTATAATATATCATAATACTTTATTTATAAGATGGAATGTGCCATACACTGGCTCTGCTGCAAATAAACATACGTTTTTAGTAATATTACTGCTATTTGGTGTGTTCTATTGGTTTCCGTTATTTTCATCTATTTCTATATTTGAAAAATTTAAAGAAGGATTTTCTCTAATGGAGCATATATATAAAGAGAAGTATAAAATGTTTACAACACTGCTGGCTTTGGCCAACGGGGTCGACTGTGGGAAAAATAAAATTTCATCGCTGTTGATTAGATGGAACAGAGATGCTTGCATGAGTTCATTATTCCAGGCAAAGAGATATGACGAGCTGTATAGCTGTGTGTTCAATCAATTGAAATCGGGTTCAAATTTTTATAAACGGATACTTGCAGGAATAGCAGGGTGTATACAAAACAAAGACATAAAGAGCGCCTTTATCATAGCCAGAGAAAACATAACAGATAAGGCTCCATATCCTTGCATAATACTTTCTATGATTATAGAGGGACACATGTACTTAAACGAGAACAATATATATAAAGCCAAACCCTGGGTAGAAAAAGCATTGGAGTGCCTTGAAAAACAGTTTAGCTATGGGCTCTTCATTCTTATTTATACAGTGCAAAAGGAAGTGCTATTTGAAGAGGAGGAGGGTGCTCTGTTTAAGTCGCTTTCTGTTATTAATTTGAATAATCCAAAGTACTTTGAAGTAATTGAGGATATTAAGGACATAAAAAAGCTAGAAGAATTTTTGGCATCAAAAAACCTCCCGCACTCTACATTGAGGCGGCTTTATATTCTGAAGAACCCGCTTTTAAACAAAAAAGATTTATTAAAATACTTTGAAGAGGTACCTAAAGATAAAGAGTGTCTGAAATATGTACTGGAGAGAAGAATCTGCAAAGAATTGATACCACTTGCAGAAAAACTGGGAATATTCTGCGGAGATGTAAAGGATAAGCAGGAAGAAAAGCAGTGGATGGCTCCATTCAGGGCCCTTCCTGCTGAAAAGACTCAAAGTAAAGCTACAATTAGGAAGATACAGCAAATGTCCCGAAAAAAACTTGCAAAAGTGATATACAAGTCTGGTTTATATAATAAAGTGCGAATACCAGCAAGTTTTGGCATACCTCACGATTTTTCTGAGGAAGATGATGATGAACAAGAAGATGAGGAAATGGTGTTAAATGAATATTATGAAGATGTTTTGCTGGATAACTTACCGCAGCCGGAAAGCACCTTGCGCGTGCCTGTGGAGCAATATGAAGAATTACCAGTAGACAATAAAGATGATGTTCACCTAGAAGACAATGAATTAAATACTCACAGTTCGCGTGCATCTCCTATAAATGGTTCTATAGAGAAATCCACTCAGGACATATCAGAAAAAGAATCCATAAAAAACCCTGAGGATGCCTCTAATGCTAAGCAGGATAATTATAAGGAGTGTTTAGATCATTTAGACAGTGACTCTCTAGATTTGGATACGGACAAATAATAATACATCTTGGCAAAATACATTTATATAGAAAATACATTACTTCTCTTTCTATTTTTATATAATCCAAAATAATAACAGAAAACACAAAAAGATGACTCATTCTTTGTAGTAGAAAGAGTTAATAGTTGTATTTAAATTATAAAACAATAGAAATCCTAGAGGAGGTGATCTTTCTTTTTATAGCCCAACATACACATCAATAAAAATATATAAGAATACTGTGGGTATTTTATAAGCAAGCAATTCAATGAGCAAAGCACTTGATATTATGTGAGATTATAGCAATTATATGAAAATATTTAGTTCAGTTTGAGTGGGAGTGTCTAAGAGTTTGCTGCATACTTTTAGTAGTTATGTCTATGTTATAGAGTTTTATCTTTATTTGTTTTATTTTTATTTTCATAAAAAGCGATGCACGCATCCCCCGAAGAATTAGAAAGAGAGGCAGACCAGTATACTAGGAAAAGAAGCAATTTTATTATTAAAATGATAATGAGCTATGACACAGACAAAGCAGTGCTTTTATACGAAAAAGCGGGGCAGGCGTACTCTCGGGCAGGCCGGCACGAGAAAGCGGCTGAGATGTATTCTTCCTCTGCAAACATTCTTATAGACACAAAAGAAGAAAACAACAAGTATGAAATATTTTCGTATCTTGAAAAAAGCGCAGAATCACTTTTGGCTGCAGAAAAGAAAGAGGAGGCCATTTCTGTATACAAGAAGGCATTAAATGAACTATCAATGAGCACAGAGGCTACTTCGGTGGTTGCCTCTCTTACAGCTAAAATAGGGGGGCTGCTCAGAGAGACAGATCAAGAGAAAGAAGCTCTGAAATACTTCTACAGAGCTGCAGATGTGTATGGAAGATCAAAGATGCACATAAACAAAAGAAACATTTTGATACAGTGTGCAGCTAGTGAGATTCGGTTCAAGAACTATGAAAAGGCATTTGATTTGTATAAAGCTCTATCAAATGACAAATCTGAAATCAGCCATGTTTTAGAAAAAACAAGCTTTCTGTTTCTTGGTGTTTTATGTGGGATTATTTTAGAGAAAACCAAGGATGCGTATGAGCTGCTAAACCAAATGGATGACACAAGAACAGAATCGCAGATTGCATATAGAATGCTTGATGTTAAAACAAAAAGATCATCAGACCAGGCAGACCTTGAAAAGACTATTGAGTACTTCAAGAGAACAAACAAGCTTTCATCAGAAGTCACAATAGCCATGCATGATGCGCAAGTTGCAATTGACCCCAACAATGATATACTGTAGAATAAAAGTATACTTATTAAACCAATTTATAATATTAGTTCTTATGTTTATATCCTGAAATGTACTTATGTGTCTATTAGACCAGTCTGAAACCAACTAGAAATCATACCCTTAGTATGCGCATAGGAGTTGTTTGTCCCTATACATCCTTTATTCTGTTTATCTATGCCATAGCACTGCAAAGAGAAGAAGCCCCCAGGTGTGTTTGGTTTATAGCAACTCTCAGTGGCAGGCTATTTCTGTATTTCTTGCCTAGCTTATAATAAAGAAAATAGAATTACTATTTTTTGCATATAATATTTAATAATTCGAAAGGGCTATTTAAATTTGGCCAGGTCTGATTGGTCTATTAAAAATAAATAATCCTTATTTCAGGTATATTATCTAGGATAATTATTCAAATAGGCGCCTCTAGAACTAAATAAAAACTATAAATATATGGTTGCGTTGTGTTTGTAATGAAGTTCATCACCTTGATTGCTATGCTTGCATCACAAGTACTTGCAGTTAACTACATTCAGGAGACTGTATTCTCTCCTGAATTTTCCAAAGGACCTAATGCAATTATTGTTGAGTCAGGGCCAGTTGGTAACACTACTATTCAGAAAGGAAACATGACATTCTCAAAGAGAGAGATCAAGCCTACTGAAGTTATTGATACATATGACATAATGGTTGATGGTGCAGCAGCAGGTACTGCTACAAGAACCACATCAGTTCATACAGACATTGCAGGAATGGGAGGATCTCCATACCTTGAGGCTAAGTTTGAAGTAACCTTAGAATCTCCAGCTGGGCCATCTGCATTCTCAGAAATGGCATACCTCACCTCCGACGAGCAGCTAAGAATTAGGGACCTCCAGCTTGTGTTCAGAGATGCATCTGAAGGCTCCAGTGTTAATGAGGTAGTTTCCAATGAGACAGGTCTTATTTGGAGAATAACCCCAGGACCAAGATTTATTCCATCCTTGAGTAGAATGGAAGAAGGTGGATTAATTGAGAGCCCAACAAGCAGATTTACTTTGACTCTGTTCCCATACAACTCTACCAAGTTAGATATCACAATCTTCGCCAGAATCCCATCAGGAAGTGGGCTTATTAACATCTATGATTCAGGTGTTATTATTCTTGCTGCAGCCACCCCAGAGGACGAGGAAGAACCAGAAGACGAGGAAGACCCAGAAGATCCTGAGGACCCCGAAGACCCAGAAGACCCAGAAGATCCCGAAGACCCAGAGGACCCAGAAGACCCAGAAGATCCTGAAGACCCCGAAGATCCCGAAGACCCAGTTGAAGGCTTCTACCGTGCTTCTAAACCAAGATTCCTAAACAAAGTACGCACTCCTATCTCTGTATAAAAAGGTTGCATTTGATTCGACACAAAATATACTGTAAAATAAAGTGCATTTCTTGTATTTATTCCTTTCTATGCCAGCTCAGTATTTTCAATTTTTTTTGCTTTTCTTAGCATACTCTTAGTACTATGTGTTTTTTAGTTTAGAGCAATTTGTTGATATAGGGTTTTGGTATTATGTGTGCCCAATATAGCTGTTCTTCTATTAGAGTTTGCTTTATAGAAAAGTAGAAAGTGTAAATTTTGTTAGAGGTTGGAATTAAAGCATATTTTAGTTGATATATTACACATGCCAATTGTTTCTCTATACTAATAAATGCATTTAAACTATAATTTAAAGGAACAGTTGTGTTATAGACAGAGTTTCCTCATACAGAAATACTTAGTTCAATGAATGTGATCTGCATACATTATTTCTAATAAACAAGAATTTAAATATACTAGTTTCGGGTTATTAATTAAATAATCAATTATGCAAATTGTAAATAAAAATACTAATTTACATAAAAAACAGCTATGCACAACAGCATTGTGGACTTTGGCTGATTGTTTGTATATGAAGAAAGTCTCATCTTTTAAAACTGCAATTCTGGCAAAGCCTATTTGTTTAGGAGCCTTGATTTATTTAAAATTTAAAATAAAATGAAAGTGTATACTTTAAAATACAAAAGAATACAGGTTTAATTTATAGAATCAATGTATAAATAAAATAAAACATTCAAATATGTGAGTTGTATTTATACATGCAGTACCACTACCAAATAGAAAGGTTGTTAGAGATCGGCTTTGTATGGATCGGAGCATTTGTTCTTTGGTTGTAGCAGTATTTCATCATAAGCTGAACCATTGCATTCTGATGGTATGGCTTAACCAAAATGTCATTTGCTCCCGCGCCCAAAACAGAAATGTACTCTTCCTGGGCCAGCCCGTCGATAGTCAGAATAACCGGCGTTATTTCGTCATACTGTCTGAAAGCAGAGAGAATTTTTTGTATGCTTGGAATCTGAAGACTCAGAAAAACAATATCGTACTTGGTTTCGGACAATTTTACAAGAATGTCCTTCTCCTGCTCGATAATGTCTGCAGAGCATCCTATTTTTCGAAGAATTGCACCTGCATAGGAGCTACACGTAACGTTATCCTCGGCAACAAGAGCACTTACATTCTCCTTGAAGAGAACGTCCTTCTTGCTCAGGTTTCTTTTCAGATCATTTACTTCCTCTACTAGCACTTGAAAATGCACAGTAAGCATTTTTAGTGTTCCAATAATCTGGGACTGTATTCTGTTAGAGGCCTCTAAATTGTCCGAGCTCATCTCTCGAGACGTCTTAAACCGCTTGTCTGCATTGCTTTTCTTCCGCACTATATGCTTTAACATGTCGTCTCGCCCCCTTTGGAAATAATTGTGCTTGAACTCCCACACCTGCTGCCCAAACTGCTTTAAAATACACTCTTGGCTCTTTATCTTGTGAAAGTCATATTTGTTTAGCTGCCGAACAAATGAGCTTAAGTTTCCATGCTTAAAGTGCTTGTTTAGCATGCACCTGCCAAAATCCGTCGGGTTTATTATGAGAAAACTTGTCCCCTGCCCTGTCCATTGAATGTACGGTTGATTCTGAACATCTTCCAGCATGCTGTACAACTTTTCTATAAATTCTGTTGATTGTGATGCGGTCTTCAGAACCTTCATATTGCTTCTTTTTCTAATAGAACCTTTAATATAGACAGGTTTTAATCAGTCTTATTTTGTATAGAAAATATTTATTCTAATTCTGTAAAAAGAATTGACTTTTTGCTATGAAGACCTCTTTTAATTAATTACTATGTGTTGTCTTTATATAAATTAAATATGTCACTTAGAAAGTTCGAATAGCATTAAATCAACCAATCTTTACAGATTGGGATATATTAGAACATCCCTGGTGTTTAATAACAATTCATTATAAGGCATTTATCCATAGAAACAGTATAACACATGGTATGTTGCATATATTATTTATATTTTTATATGTTAATAAAATGAGCTTCCGTATTGTTTTATAAAGTATAAATAGAGTTAGAAAGGAAGAAAATAAGTAGAGGGCAAGTTTAATTTTTGTTTTAATGAACATAAAAAAGGAGGAGATGGAGAACGTGGAAGAAAGTGAGGATTTCTTTCTTGGAAAGCACGAGCAGGCCCACTCTGAAATATCTGTAAGAGAGAGCGAATATCTGCCGAATGAAAGAGATCTTTCCACGCCAGCATCTGACGTAAATATATATGAGATTATTTCTATGTACATACCAGTAGAGAAAACAGACCAGATGAAAAGTCTTATAAGGGATGTTGTTACAAAAAAGCACACAAAACAACAAATTATAACAAGAGTGAATGAGATGGGAATAGATCCCGTGGCATATAATAGACTAATTATTCATTTTATATCTCTTGCCAGCCAAGAAAGTGCAAAGAATGTGCAGTCAGAGAGCAGGTCAAAAGTATTAAAGTTAAAGGGGGCGTTAAAGGATCAATTCCTTATGGATATAAAAAAAGACTTAGATGATCCTGCATACAACACAAAGACACATCAGCAATATTCACTATTTAAAAGAACCCCTGAAGATTTATCTAGTGCTGTGAGTAATAGGCCGCAACTTATCTCTCTATTCTCCGCCAACTATAACGTACTGTGCTGCAAGATAAAAAGGATTTTAAGTGTGAAAGACCTCCACAATAGACTTAAAAAGGGGTCATTTGAGTACAAATTAAGCGAACAGGTGACTTTGGAGACAGCAAAGTGTACATATGCAGCAATTCTCCACTATATTAAGGAAACAATAGGAAAGTGCTTGAATATTGATAGAGAGCTTGATAGAAATATGCTTATATCAGCCATGTTTGGAAATGTTCGGGGGGCGTATTTACTATACAACAATTATCCACCATCATAAAATAATTAATAACAGAAAGGATACAGAAAGAAATTCGCTGTTGTGATCGCATGTATGATATACAATGTAAAAACAAATTCTACTTCTGGATATTTTCAGATATTGCTAATTGCTTCGGGAGTATATTACTATTTTATGGCTACTTATATTTTCTGAAATTTAAAGCTGATTGCTGTAATATTTTGTGCATTTTGGCCTAAAATTTAGAGTTATCTATTGCATGTAGAGATGTTCTAAAGAGTTCGGGTTATTTACACCTTTTTGAGGCTTTTTGCATATTTCAAGAGGTTCTTAGCTTTGGTGTACCATAAAAGATTTTTATGAAACTTTCTCGGCAAGGATGTAGTAGAACAGTTATTGGTACAAGTGAGAGAGGATTCTTCAGAGCGTTGGTAAATGAGAATGGATTTTATCCAAAGGACTCTGAGGTGACTATAGAGGAAATAGAGAACTATGGTGACATAGCAATGAAAGGATCCAAAAATGGAAGCTCTGCAATTGTAAGCATAAGAATAAAAACAGAAGAGTCTGCTCCAATAAATGCGCAAAAGATAAAACTAAATAACGAGGTAGTTGCGAATGTTTCCGTGGATGTGCTTGTAGACACGGGGGCAGTTCAAGAAATAGTGCAGGCTTGTTTGGCAGAGGCACAAAGACTGCTGACTGTTCCAGACATAAAAGAGCTATTTAAAAACAGACATTCAATTGCCAAAAACATTTACAGGGCCGAGCAGCGGAAAATAAACAAAAAAACAGTTACATATGGCCTGGTAGATGACAAGTTTTTCATATCACCAATACTCCAGGAGTATGCAGCGTCAGATGCTATTATATGCATTACATCTGAAAATAATAAAATAATAGACATTTCTATAGAAAAAGGCGCAGTCTCGCCAAAAATACTAAATAAACTAATTCGGCAGCAGGTGGAATAATATTTACTGCCGCTCTAAAATGATTATAAACTAACAGGCTGCGGGGTAGGGCCATTAAATGAATTTATTGCTAGCATGCTGTGCTATAGGATAAATACACGAGCGTATATTTAATTTTCTGCCTATTTACTGCTGCTATAAGAAATACTTCCTGTGTATTTTCAATTAAACACAGTGTTTATAAATGTGTATCAGCTGATTTTTGGATATATAAACATTTAATATTTATGAGCAGTTATAATATACGTCAAATGGTTAATTGCCATCTATAAAGAGAAAGAAAAATAAAGAATACATTAAAATAAGAAACCATGCGATAAATATATTCATATATTATAAAAGAAATAAAAATATGCTATACAAACAGATAATATATATTTAATTTCATTTATTGCCATTATAATATTAATATAGTATAAACAATACGAAAATAAATGAGGCTTGCCATCAAATTTGCTTTTTTATTGCTAAAAAATCACAGAAGTTTACTAGAGCAGCAATTACTTAAATATACAAGTGACAAATGAATATCTGCATTTTCGAGTTATAAGAAGCCAGTTAACCACTAGAGCAGCTTAAAATCTAATCTTCTTATGGCATATTCTTAAAGATTTTTCAGAGTATGCACACACATGCATAATTTTAATTTATATATAATGATTAATTGTTCCTATTTAAAGATCTGAAAGTGTAAAGCACGTTTTAAGCTTTAATCTGTTTTAAATTATATCTAGTAGTTAGTCCATTTCTGCAGTGCTTAGTTCAATACTTACTGTTGAATTATTGCTGCTCATTACATCTATATTTCTTTTCTGCTTTCTTTTAGTTCCTTTCCCTAGTACCTTCCCAAAGTTTTTCTTTCCAGGATTAATAACCCTCTTCATATAGACGTATAATATTATAAAAGAGAAGACGAACATGGCTAGCGACAGGAAAAGAATGTCAAGTATGCTCTTTTTTTTTGGCTCTTCCATTTTTACAAAAACAAATGAAAACAAAAGGATTTCTTTCCGTGTTTCAGAAACACTTACAGCGGGAGGTACTAAGTACTCCAGAGTACAAGAACCTGCTGCACCATGTGCTATGTATAAAAAACAGTCTAATAAACAGGTATTGTATATCTCCCATATGCTCTCGGGTGTTTAAGCTTACCAAATCCACAGTGAACACTGGGGCTGCTACACTTAATATTGCAGATGTCTTATTAGAAATAGCCAGTACATCTATTATAGATATAATGGACAAGACAATTTCCCAGCCTCTAAATATACTGAGTGATATAGTTTACAAGCCGATTCTTCATACTGGAAGGCATATTTACAGTGGGCAGCCCTACAAGCGAAATATTGATATAGAGGCAAACAACTTACAGATGAAGGATCTGCCATTAACACAAGACCAAGCAAAAAAATTAATAACTGCAGTAATTGAGGGAATGCATTATGATGATCTTTTGCAAGAATATTCTCCGTACGCATGGAGAAGTATACGAGTGGGGTATGCGCCAGGTGAGCTGCTAGATGTAAACCATGTCGAATATAACAGAAAAAAGAAAGAGCTTTTGTTTATTGCAGATATGTATAATGAAATAGAAGACAAAGTGCATAAGAAAAAGAGTAAGTGGAAAATAAAAAATGATAAAAAAGATGGAGTAACAGTTCATAAAGTAGAAGTATCTGAAATTCTCTAATTTAGAAGAATTGATCCAACAAATTATGCAAGCGAGCAGAAATTTATAAAAATGCACCATAGAATATCCAAAAATTGAATTTATTTTTGGTTCTGTGCAGTATTATAAATATAAAATAGTATTATATTATTTGTGAAATAGATTTTGAATTTTGGGGTATTTCAAGTGAAGTGTGATAAAAATAGTATTAGCTCACATTTATTAACAAATCTGTATTTTTAAGGAATAAATAATTTTGTTTTTAATGCTCCCCTGCGCCTATCTGATAATGTAAAAATGTGTTGAACATATTTGTTTAATGCTTACTAGTTGTGCCATGATCGGCCATATGAGAACTATAATAATTATAAATACTTAGATATATCTCTAAGGGTTTTATATATTTAAAGCTCATTAAGATTCTTTATCATATAGCTTTTTTATATTTATAATATGATATGCACACAAGTAACTATTCTGCATTAAAAATATAATAGCATAAAGAAAGAAATGCTATTTACAAATACAAACAGCAGCATATATGCATTTTAATAATACCTAAGATTTACTAAGCATCAGGGTTAAACTGCGGTTTTTTGGATTTCGGGCTATATTGAGATGCACAGTATAGAAATTATGGTTAGAAGCAACAATAGATTGTATATTGAGTGTATTTATTGTTTTATACTCCACATGATGGCTGCTCTATTTGACATAGCAAGTCTTGCCTGCTTTCTTAGCTCAGCCCGCAATTTCTGCAGGGTTTCAGAAAGAACTTCGGTGCATGGGGTTTTTTGAAGAAGCCTTCCAAGTGCCCAGGCAAAAATTATTGGATTATCATCTGTTGGTATTTTGGAAAGTGCCCACAATAGCTTTTCTTGAATTTCACCATTCATAATGTCAATCGATTTTTCTATATCAGTCTTTGACAGTCTTTTAAGAGCGTTATAGATGTACTGTGGATCGTTCCCTTCTAAAGCAGATTCTAGCTCCTCTATTGCATCTATTTTATAGATCTTTTTGCTTTTTGCAATTTCTTTTGTTTCTGCCTCTCTTTCTTCAAGCGATCTCTGTTCTGCTATTGTTGTGCTGTAGTCTCCTTCTGTAAAAAGAGAAAGTGCCCTCTCTCGAATAATCAGAAGATGTCTATCGAGCAGCGCAATTCTTCTCTGCCCAGGAACTGCTCTTGCCTTTCCTGTCATATACTCTATCTTTTTGACCTTTTCAAATGTGTCTTTCAGGTAGTATATCATTCCATACCCAGTGCTGACCAGAAGAAGGTTGTTTTTTAGGAATATTCCAGATGGGTCGATAGGGTTCAGAGTTTTTCTGCATTCTCCATGCCTCAGCCCCCACACCTTGATCAGTTTGTCCCCTCCTAGGGTATATAGAAGGTCTTTCTCGCTACACATACACATGTCTACAACAGGAACTGAGTGGCCATACAATGAAAGCACCTTTGTTCCGTCTACCTTATGCACTTTAACTGTGTTGTCTGCCAAAGATGCAAATATCAGCGTGCTGTCCTGTGATATTCGCACACAAATAACCTCGTCTTCATATTCTAGCTCATCCTTTTCAAAGCTTTCAAGATCAGCTGCGCCCGCCTTGTTTAGATTTCTTTCCAGTAGCACCACTCGGCTTTCTGTGGACACTGCAATTAGTTGATCGTTCAAGTCAACCGAGCTAATTGGCTCGTCTGATATTTTTATACTTTCTATTTCTTCTCCCTCTTTGTTACGTATGCACATGTTTCCATCCTTCTTTCCAATATAGTATTTGCCATTGTGAACAGATATACATGTCATTCCTTGGTCTTCAAAGAGAAGGGTTGCCATTGGATGGGTGTCTATCTCATCTGTTTCAGGCGCAGATGCAAATACTTTGCCCTCAGTCTCAGTTATTCCTAAAATAGAGCCTGAGTTCTCCACCACTGCAAGAAGATTCTCCCGGCCTCCTTCAATAGATGTCATATACTCATTTCCTCTATAGACCAATAATCCATTATCTGCAAATAGCACTACTGCTTTGTTCTTAAACACCTGAATAGATGTGGGCGGGCGTGTGTTTTTAAACTGCCCCCTTTCAGTGATAACTCCCTGTGATACACTTAACCAGTGGTACTTTCCTTTAGTGTCCTTTGTAAATAATAAAGAATCTGTGCAGCTGTGCAATGACGCCCTGTGGTTCAATGGTATTTCAGCCTTTGTCTGCAGATCTGTGATGCATTCCGGCAACACTGCGTATAAAGCGCCAGCAACAAGAAAGTCTAAGATTTGGTTGCCGCTAAGGTGCACCATAGTGGCCTCTTCTATTCGATTGAACAGATCGCTGATATTGTATATGTGAACTATTCCCTGGATGGTCCCCATGTATATTTTGTCTCCAATCACTCTTCCTACCGAAATAGGAATGTCTATAGAGATGGTGCACAGAACGCTTTCTGTTCTTAGATCAAACACAGTGAATGCAGACGTAGTGTAGACCACAGCAATGTCAGAGCTGCAGTATATTCCTATTATCTTTTTAATATGCTCTCTAAATCCAAATAGCTCTCTGCCCTGCCTGTCAATGCACTTGACAGTTCCGTCGGAATGCCCTACCATAAATTGCATGTCTTCTTCTGACACACATGCAATGGCCGTTACTACACTTAATCCTATGTAGCTAACTGACTCTTGAATAGACAGCGTGTCAACATCCCATACAATGATGTTTTCGTATGCAGTGGCTGCTATCTTGCTTTCTCCTATTCGCGTAGAAACAGAGCTGCTCTCTCCAATAGAAGAGATACTTTTTGTGTACGCATAATTGGCTATGTACTCATTCATTCGGATACTAAAAAATTTTCATGTTTCAGTTAAATTTCTGCTGGTACACACTAGTAGCCAAAGACTCTCTGAAGACCAGACACCATTTCTAAATCTGCATACTCTGTTCAGTGCATAGGAATATCCTGTTTTGTTGTTCTATACTGCTTGTATATTTCAAAGATAAATTTTAAAGCAATTGCCATTTTAACCGTGCCTATTTTTAGTATGCATATTATCAATGGGCCATAAAAATTCGTGTACAGCATAAAATACTATCTTTCATCTTAAAATCCTAGAAGGCGCTTTCTTTGAATTTTCATTATTTATTTAATTATAGTGCTTCATACTGTGTCCATTGGTTTGATCTTATTTTATAGAGAATTCTGTGTCCGCATTGTACGCATCGAACAGCATCTTTTGGTCCAAGTATTGCTATTTTATTACACTCCGAGCATTGGTAACTGCATTTGCGCTCTTCCTCGTTCATTTTCTGCAAGTAAAAGAAGAAATAAAATATTTATAGCCTTGGCCCATTCTCTGGGGAGCTGTCCCCATCGTATCCATTTTGGTAGTATCCAGGAGGGTATGTGCTACCGCGGATAATTCTATCATAACCATATGTGTCGTTGTTTTTGTAGTATCCAGCAGAGTCTTGTGGGAATCTTTCTGGAGTGTCGTATATCCTGTTTACATCGTTTGTATAGGGGGTGTTAAGATACTGCTGAATTAGATTCTCGTGCTGCTTAATGATTGGCTGCAATTTTGGTGTGGCAAATGTATATACATGTCCTGTTTCTGATGCAACTACAAGAAGAATCTCACACTTTGTCAGCACATTCAGTTCGTATGCCTTTTTCATAATTCCTTTCTTTCTTTTGCTAAAGGTAACCCCTCTTCTGCCTTTGTCTTTGATGAAGTCCATGCGAATCTTCTTTCTGCCTTTTGTTGGCTTGGATGAATCATCTTCGCTTTCGCCAGAATCTTCTATGTGCTCTTTTCTAAAGAATCTAAGGCTAGAAAGCGCAGCAGATGACTTCTGCCTCTCTAATGAATGACTATCCATGGAAGAAAGGCTTGGCTCTGTAGGGGAATTGTGCGCAGTGTGAATAGGGGGCGAATGAAACCCCAGCATTTTGTCTCTTTCTATTTCTTGCCCTATAGATAATAAAGATCCCCCAGATATGCTATTACTTCTGAACTGTCTTCCTGGAAATGCCTGGTTATACATTCTTCTGTCTCTTGCTGTGTTTTCTTTTCGTGTTTGTGAAGGCGACTGCTCCATTATTGGAGACCTCTCAGCAGAAGAAGCCCGCTCATACATCATAGGTAAGTAGTCATCATTCCTTCGATATCTGTATTCTTTGTTTTGATTATATCTGTAATCTTCCGAGGCTCTGTCTTCATAGTCAGGCTTCTCTTGATATTCTCTGTATATACCAGAGGGGGCTTGGTATTTTTCATCTATACTATTGTGAAAGGCTTTTTGCTTCTGCCGTTCAGCTCTCTCGTAAGATGGGCCGAGCCTAGGAGAACTATCATCTCGTGAGTACCTCGGGTCTACCATTACAGGGGCGCATAAAATTAGCAAATATATTTTTCTAAAACAGGAAAATAGCCATGAGTTTAATTTTCAAAATTATAAATATTATTTTCTTTATGATTGCCATGCACATCAAAGAAATATGGCCAGAGCCACCACTGCCAAAGAAGGCCATGGAAGTTCCTCGAATACCAAAAATAATTGAGGCCTTTCAAAGGCCACTGTCTGTGGAAGAAATGCCTGCGCCCTGCCGTGAGTTAAGCCAGGTCTTATCAGACATAACTGCGCTCTTTACTGAGTCTGTCCATAACTCAGTGCGTATAAAAAAACCCCGGGGAATAGAGAGCGAAGTTAAAAAAATAGAAAAATTATATGAAGAAATAAATTTAATTATAAGCAGTAAAAGAGAGATAGAGGCTAAAGAAAGGGCCATATACTTAGTAAAAAAACAAATAAACAAAAAGCAAAACCTAATTAACAAACTTAATTTAAATGAAAAAAGAAAAAGAAAAGAAATAACTGGCCCCTGAGAATGTACTGGTAAATAGAAAAATAAAAAGAAAATTTAAGAAAAAGGTTTTATTATTAATAATTTAATTTCGGGTGTATAAAGGAAAGTTGGAATAAATACTACAGAATAACTCCGGGAATGTGAGCGATTTAAACATAGCACTTTTAGAACAAAGTGCCCACAGAATACATATATAAGTGTTGTATGTTGTTTTAAAGGAATGGGTATGCTCAATTAGAATTAAGAAGAATCAATTGTACCTTCAGGATATTCTATTTTAAAATTTATTTTAGGTTTATACGTAATTAAGCATTGTTATTAATTGTTTATTTAAATTTATTGAGTGGCCTCTCTTGGCATTTTAGGATATTAAAAAGAAAACATGTTCACATATTTATATATTAATTAATATACCCCAAAATGCGCACATTCTTTATTTTATTCAATATTAGGGTCTTGCTTCTATCAGGAGTATATTTTGAAATATATAAGTGTTTTTAGATAATTTAGTCTATTATATAGAAGTATTTTTCGGGTTATATCTTCGGGTTATCTGTTTCTATTTTATGTGTGTATAAATCTAAATCTTCTTTCCCATTTGTTTTCGGATATATTTCAATATATGTCATAACACAATAATTATATATTTAGATAATTTATTGGTTCTTTTGATGTTTTTAGATGTATCTAGGGAAATTTTGGATTATTTTATTTCGAATTAATTTAAATAAAACCTATTCACTGGTCTATGTAACAGTATATAAAGTGTACACTTTTGATTTTTTTCTATAAAATAAATAAAAAAATAAGTGAATGTAAACATATTTATAGCACAATACAGTGTATTATAAAAATAAAAAAGTAACATAGAATGGCTATTAAGCAAAATATGATATATCAACTAGTCCAGAATATATAACTAGGCATTGTTCCAGTATATAACCCGAAATTCAAAGAGATTTAATTATAACACAGAATAAATGTAAATATTTAATGTTGTCTAATATGAGTTATAATTAACTACTTGCTATATGGCAAAGAGAGAAAAGTTATTTTTTTAATTTAAAGATATATTTTATATACAGAGTGAATATAAGTAGCTAGTATATAATATTCTATAAAAACATAGTCTTATGGATGGTTTAATTCAGATATATATTTAACTCTTATAGTTAAAAGTCATCTGAATCAAACCATCCATAAGAAAATAGAAGAAGTATGACTAATACCGCCAAAACATTAATTAAACAATTTAATTACACTTTGACAGAAAGACATCATTAATTTAATGAATGACATTAAATTAATGGGATGGACAGAACAATTCGTTACTGCCGATTAATTAAAATAGAATATATACTTAAAATTTCTTGAAATAGATATTTAATTTATGCCATTAAGTATAATAAAGCCAGAAGTATATTTGTCCAGAATTTAATTAATTTATCAAAGACTCTTTATTATTACAACTGAAACTCCACTTATGCACTATTATGAAGTATTAAAGGGCATAGCAGGAAGCAGTGGATATTTTATCATGTAATTTATACATAAACAGAAACAATTATATGGTTTTAGCTAATTTATTAAAATAGAAATAATTACTAAATTGACAAAAAATAATTTGTCACATTTCTGATGTGAAGCAATCAACACTTGAATTAGAGATTCATTAAAATTAAAACCAAATACATCTAACCAATTAGCTGCACAATAATAAGCACAAATATATTATTATTCTCAGGATTAATTAATTAAAGTGTTATAAATAATTAATATAATGAGAACAGAAAATCTATTAATAGCGATGTACTAAAGTATAAAAGGCCAAATAGAATTTATTAAACTCAAAAATATAGAAGAGAAATTATGTCTGCGTATGCACAAAAGAGGCAATTGGCAAAATATACGAATTAAACGCAGAGGCTGTATTAACTATTTCGCTTTATAGACCGAGGCGATCAGCCATTTTCATTGCCACGCGATAATGTATCTATTTTTTTTATTTACATGAAATGAAGCACGCACCAGTTGGACCAGAGGAAAGAAAATCTATTTTAAAGAAGATATACCATGCACTACGACAGTCTCCCATGTTTACTCATTATTCTGTCGAGCACATACGGGACTCTGCTATAAAATCCGAGCAGCTGACGTTTGATCGTTCATTTACCAAACAAGAGTATATGCAAGCAATGCATTCTAAGCTTAAAAAGATAGAAAAAAGTTATGTAATGAATGCAGAGGAGATACTTCGAGAGATGGGGAACAAGCCAGGGCATATGCAGCCAGAGCCCATTCATGTGAGTCGGCCAATGGGGATGTTTAGGGATCAGGTAGACAAGCCATCTAATTCTGATATGGAGGAGTATTCTATGCACAGCCAAAAAAAGACAGGGCCCGAGTTTGTTTCATTAGCAGGAAGCCAGCAGGGTCGGGGGACAAACTTTTCATTTATTCCTGATGATTCGCACATGGGGAGAGCACGGCCAAGAAATCCTGCACCCCATATGGTTTCTGGGATAAATAGCCATTCAGGACCTTCTGGTATGGGAATGGGACTGGGTGGAGGGTGCGATATTAACAATTCTTCTATGCAGGGGTATTCACAAACCATTCCAGGAAGCACGCCAATCAACAATCCAGAGATGTCTTCCAGCCAAACAAATCATATGGGCGGCAATCAGTTTATAAATATGCACATGCAAAGGATGCCAAACCCGCAAATGGGCATGCATTCGATGAATAACAGCTTTGGGCAGCCTGCAGGGCAGTCAATAAATATAAACAACAAGCCAGGTGGGTATGGGCTTGTAAGTGTTGGAGCTGCGCGGAATGGCCCGATTGATATAGGGGGTAATATAAATAGAGTAAGCGTGCAAGGGCCAAATATCATAAAACTAGACCCAATGACAGATCTGGGCTCTATCTCTGGGGGCCGGGATAGCAGAAATGAGATGGGTCTAAAGGGAGTAGAGGTGAATAGCATTAACCCAACTATGCAGAGGGATACGCTGCGGGGCATAAACACCGGAATGGCGAAAAGTATGGGAAGGCTAGATCCATTTGTGCCGATTGGAGGATTTGGCGGCGCAGGCGAGGGATCGGAGTTTTCAAGAATGGGAGTAGACCACATGGGAGATATGCAGGGAATTGGCATGGGCATGGGCGGGATCACACTTGGAAATGTTTTGCACCGAACGGGAGCAGCAGGAAGCACAAACACTGCGGCGAAAATGAACAACACACGCATGGCACCGCCAAATCATTATTCAAAGGGGGGAGCGCTAGGGCCAATCTCGCATGAAGTAAAGCCTATTAAATTACGACAGGAAGAGAAACTTAAAGCTCGGCCTAAAATAGACAGAATAGAGTCTCCGGTGCACATTAGCCCAGTGGAGAGCTCGCCAAGAGCAGGAGGAAAGAAATACGAAAAGAAAAAAGAAGCACAGTCACAGACAGAAGAAGAATTAAAGAAAATAACAGAAGAGATCAAAAAAATGGACGAGGTCCTTTCAACACATCAAAGCATCTTTCCGCGGTGGGAAAAACAGAGAAGACTCTTTTATAATTTAGAGGATGTCTTAAATGCTAAAATAAAAGAGCCAAACGAGGAAATAGAGAATATTTTGGGAATATTTCAGCAGATGAAAAGACAGATCATAACACTATCGCAGGAAATAAAAGAGGGAAACTCTCTAACTTTTAAGAAAAGAATGGGAAGGATCTCTAGTGCATTTATGCAAAAACAAAAAGCAGAGCCAGAATACCAATTTGTGTCAACAGAAGAACTGCTTTTAGAATACAACTAATCAAATAAGGCATGTGTCGCTCTATGCTGCTAGAAAAGTCTATAGAGCCGTGTGGAGCCGCATTATGCATATGGAAATTCCTATAATAACTACAATATGAATAAAAATTAAATCTTCTTTATATATTTTCATGTTATGTTGTATGTTAAGAATAGCATTAGTTTAGCATGACATGAGTTATCGGAATGTTTGCATAAACAGGACAGCACAAATTAAATCAGAAATATTTGTTGACACATCAAGTCAACATAAATTAAATTGATTATACGATCTATAAATACGTATACAAATCCAATAGAGGTCAAAGTTTAAGAATGCCTTTTCCTAAGAAAACAACTTGCTATATACATGGCTGTTGCTTATAATAAGCTAATAGCGCAAAAGAAAGGATTTATATATTTGCAAATATAAATTATTCTAGGTAGGTAGAAAATTCCAGGAGCGCAGGGTTTTATTATGTAAAGGATAGATAATATTTATTTTTAATAAATCATGCTTATATTACGTAGTTTTAAAATCGCATTTATTTAAATCATTTAGAGAGCTATTTTAGACACACCCAGAGCAGTTTGGATTTCCGAATACTATAGCTAGCAAAATAGTTCTGAGTTATATTTGGAATAAAGGCGCATAAAAAACCTTTAGAAGAATTCTAATGAATGATTGTGCTAAGTAGATGTGTTGCCGCGCGATTTTTATTTCCATTAGATTGCGAGCTATCGGTGGGGCCGTTTTTCTGATATATATCAAATGCCGTTTGAGAGCATCTATTTTTCTTCTTCATTAAATTGTGAGTCTCTCCCATCGCCTTAATCTCCATAAGATACATGAACATCAACAAAGAACGGATTTCCTTTGATGTTTTGGCTATTAAGGTATTAAGCTCGGTTAAGAATACATCTTTTTTTGTGGTAGAGCTCATTCTTTCTTTATACTTTTCATTAAATTCATTAATTTTTTTATTGAGATTTTGGCGGCGTATGGCCTTATTCCCGTTTTTCTTGAAGTCTTCATTTTCCTCAATGGATTTTATTTTATCAATAGAAGATTCAATCCTGCTAAGAATAGAAAGATTGTTTATGTAGAGGTTTTTACAATGCTCAGCAGACATTTTCGCAGTGCAATTTTCAGTGTTTATAGCTGGTCTATTAGAGAATAGAGCCAAGATTTCTGTTTTATATGTGGCGTATAAGTCTATAAGCAAGTTTTCTATTTTTTTCTGATACTTCTTATAAAGAGGGCTTGTTTTGGTGATATATATTTGTTCTGAAAACTCAGAGAATGCTATGTTAGAGAACATTTTAACAGCAGAATCTTTTGTTTCATCATACATCATCTGAGAATTAGCTAGAGCAGTGCTGTTATTTGATGTCTTATGTTTAATATTGTGCAGCTTTCCCGCTAATATAAGCTGGGAGTGAAGGACCACGGGGATTATTTTGTTCATTTCATCATACCGCAAGGTAATTTCATTTTTTTTCTGTTTTGTAAAAACAGACATGAAGGAAGAGGAGGCCATGGAGGAGGAAGCAACCTGTGCAAGAAGGTCTTCGCTCAAATATAGTAAGATTGTATTGTTTATTTGCTGCTGCAGAATAGAAGTCACTCCTTTTGATATGTCTACTTCAGCTGGAAACAGTTTAAACTCACTGACTTTAATAGACTTTCCTGATTTGTAGTCTGTGTTGTTCATGTATTGGCTGATTAGCTTGTTTGTTTCGTCATTTAGGTAGCCACTGCACTCATTGTGGGATAGTATCTGATTGAAAGCATTTTTTATGAACATGCTTAGACTATCTGTGTACGTGTTGGAAACCATTCTGAGTGATTCAAGCGTATCCCTTCTGTACCGGCTGTTTTGAAGATGCTTAGGATCTAGCTCTGCTACTTCAATTGGCTTCCATGCGTAGAATGGGTTTTTCCCTATAGATGCATGCAAAGCCAGTTTTATAAAGTGGGATGTAGTTTTCTGAATTATTTCTTTTCCGTTTATCTGGTAATTGTGATCTAAAATGTTTGCCTGGAGGTAATTAAATATTTTAATTGTAGACGTGTAATCTTTGACTTTTCTCTGCCACTCTGAAAAAGTCCATTCGCTGCTGATTTTTATAAAGTCATGGATTGCGGCATCCTGAGATCCATCGGTGGCGTCCAGTCTTTTGTAAATATCTTTTGAGATTAGGTTGAGGACTCCATTGGTAATAATGAACAGATTGTTCTGAAGCGGAATTATTGTATTATTTATAACATTTCTGATATTTTGAGTTATGTCCCAATTATTTGCAGTAAGAATATAAGACTCCAAAATATTATTAGAAAGACTTTTTTTCATATGGAGGAGCTTTTGTATCTCCATGGTATACTCTGGTGATGTAAGCGTATTGGTCACAGAGGAAAGGGGCGTAAGGTATTGGTTTGTAAAGTCATCCATAATGTGAATGCTTTTCTTAATAATAGTAATCAATCGGTCCACTATCAGCATCTCATTCACTGCACTATTAGACGGAGTGTTGTCATTATTAGAATTGGAGTCAATAGTATGATTTACTATGTTTTTTTCATCTAAGCTCTCATCTAATATGGTTTTAGAAATAAACCCAGACAGATTGTCAAATGAATATGCGGCTAGTGTTTGATTAAGTGAATAGACAAACTCATTGAATGCGTTGTATTTTGAGTCAAAAACCTTTTGGGCTAGAGAAAGAAAACTTATCGTATATGGCTTTCTCAGATTAAGGTATGTCGCACTGTCGCTTTTATGCATATTCATTATGGCATATGAGTTATCTATTCCATTCAGATCAAGCATGCCGCTCACAATATGCATAAGTTTATAGCTTAGATGGACGCTTATTAGATTCATGTACATTTTGCTGGTATCAATTTTCAGATTTATATTATCTTCAGATGGCTCATCCTGCAGGGTTATTTGTCGGTATGATAGAATGTCAGTCCAGCTGGCAATTCCAGGGGAGTATGTGTCTCTTTCATCTGTTAGGTAGAAAATCATTTTGTCTGCATAAAGAGGAAGCCCAGCTTTTTTAAAATTGATTTCTTTATACTTTCTGATATTAGAAACTCCAATAGAGTACTGCTTAAACAGTGATTTGTAGTAGTCAGTGTGAGGAAAATTAAGCTGTCCTTTTATCATTGAACTTTTCGATGAATAGCTAGTTTGATTATAAGAACTGTCACCAAGTATTGAGGCCATCACAGTTAAGTGCTTTCTGTTCATGGCGTTTGGGTTTATGTTGTCTCTAAATGGATTTTTTTGGGTTATATTCGGGTTATTCTTGTAAATTTCCAACAGAAAAGAGTATTCTTTGATTTGGCGCAGTGACTTGTATATGTTTAGCCTGCGCATGCGGGTCTGTGAAGCCATTTTTAAATCATCTTTTGATATAATCCGCAGCCCACTGACTTCTGGGTATGGATCAGAAGAATTGGGATCTCTTTTTGCATATATCTTATTTATATATGTTTTAACTGCAGTCCAAATATCTTCCTGGCTGGATTCTTTTATATAAGATAGCTGGCCACTAAGTCTTTGGTATATAGTTGCCGTAATTGTTCCATCTGGTTTTATGGGCTCTTGCGAGAATCTGTGCTCTATAGGACTTTCCTTAAAATCATTTACCAGCGGGGTGTACGAGCAAATACTAACTATATTAATAGAATTTATATTTCTAGAGATTTGTACAAAATATATTTTCGGCGTTTTTTTTGAGAAGGATAGTGGTGCTGTTGGGTTATAACTTTCCATAATTAGGGTGGTTTTCGGGTCAAATGCAAGTTTTGTCTTTATAGCGATATTGCTAGTTTGAATAAACTCAGAAGAATGCATTTTTGCGTTAGTAGGTGTATGTGTAACTATTTCTGTAGAGATGTGCACTAAATTGCTTTTTAACTGTCTATTCTTAGATTGTCTACTCGTCACAAACACAGGAGAATTACAGATTAATAGGTTTTGATTTTCTACTTTGGCCCAGTTAAGAACGTATACTGTTTCACTATTTGTATTTACCTTAATTACAGTTTTTTTCGAGTTTTTCTTGGCGCTTACTTCATAATATGCTGCCGCTTCACTTCCATTCGCCTTAATCAACAATGATACCGCAAAAGGGAATACGTGATCTGTGTTAAAGGCATCAATAATAGTAAGGATTAGGTCATTGCTTCCTTTAATTTTGTGAAGTATATAATCATGCGATGTGGAGTAGAAAGAAACTATCCCAGCGTTTTTAAACAATGTATCCACCAAAATATGGCCATGCTCATATTTATACCTGCGGTCTTCATTGATCACAACGCTAGAGCAGTTTTTAGTATTGTCTTTTAGGTTTTTGTCAAACTTCATTTGTATGGTAGAAGAGCCTATATCATCATTAAGAAAACTATAATTTTTGATAGCCGGCATAGACGGATCCGGATGTACCATTTCTTTAATAGTGAACCCATACCAAGAGGAAAACTCATTAGGAATCGCAATAATTGACTGGTATATAATTGTTTTTTCGGGAGTATAGGCGCATTCCTGGCTGGATTTTATGTATTCAAGCATATTTCTCATGGTCAGTGGTCTGTCTTCTTGGATTTTATTAATTTTCGTGTAGTTTAATGATTTTTCGGGCACGGCCCTAGTGTTCTTGCTTGCTATTGCAGAGTTTCGCTTTTTAGACGTTTTGTTTTTATTGGTAGATCTTTTGTTTCTTTCATGTGTATTTTCTGCTGTTTCTGTGCTGTAAATATTTTGAGATTCTTCATCATGGTCTTCTATAGTTTCGAATCCAGCACATTCTGGAGAAGTAATGGACTCTTTCTTGTATAGTGGGGTGGGGGCTTGGGTATAACCAGTGCTATAAATTGGATTATAGGAAGTAGTTGCTTCATGCGGCATTGTCATATTTTCTTTAACCTCTGTAGCATAACTTGTCTTTTCCTGCAGAAGGTTTTTGCTATTAGCAAATGCTAATATATACATATAGATAAAAGAAATAACATAATTAAGATTCATAAAAAATACATAATTTTGGCAATTATATAGACAATTCTTGATATTAATAGACATGATATATCTAAAAGTACAACCATACGTACAAAATACCATATATAAATAGAAGTACATAAGAGCAGTATAATATGAAGCCAAAATTAAACTGCGCATTAATTTGCTGTATAAAGTGGAATATGTGCAAATACACAGAATGTATTGTATTCTACGTATTGTATAGCTCATATTGCATGTGGCATTCGGGTTATGTGGTGGATATTGTGTATAGGCCGTGTTGTGTGTTTAATTTAATATATGTACCCGGTTAGCTCAGTCGGTAGAGCATCAGACTCTTAATCTGAGGGCCGCGGGTTCGAGTCCCGTACTGGGTGTTTTTTTGCTTTGATTTGGCAGAAGTTAAATAAAAGAAATTTTTGCTCCGATGAATCATGGATGCAAAGAATTACCCTGAGCTAGGAAATGTACTAGCAAGCACACAGTACATTAAAGAGTTTGATGAAATCATGGAAAAGTACACAGATCGGTATAGAGATATGTCAAATATATATGGCGTGCGAATGTACATAATAAGAGACCTATTCAATACTTTAATCATATATTTTATACGCATAACTATGTTTAGGCATATGCCAAAAGAACTATATAGAACTATTTTTTGGGGTGGGCTTTTGCAGGTATACGATGAGACTCTTGAAGAGCAGTTTATAGGCATGCAATACGCAGAAAGCCTGCTAACAATGCGAATACTGCGAATCAATATTTATACAGAAATTCAAAAGATGTTTGTAGCAGTCCGAAATAACATATATCTGTGGATGAACATGGTGAGTGCAAGCAGTCTTCACCAGGATGCATACTTTTCGATTGAGTATATTTTTAGGAATGCAATTATTTTGCAGCGGCAGAGCACTTGGCATATAGCAAAGGACGTATTGAGAGAATTTAGTGTATTTTATAAAGAGCGTGTGCAGCTAAGACTAGATGTAACAGCATACACGCTGGATGAATTGTATACGAAAAAAACAGAGCACGGGGATAGGTACATAGAGTATGGAATGCGCATGCTACTAGAGAACAAAGGAGTCCTTGAGGTATTTAATAATAGGAATACCCTGGGGCATTCTCTGAAAAGCTGGTTTTATTCATTAATTACATGGAATTCTGCAGACAATGAAAAGGAAATAGAGGAAAGAAAAAGAGACATAGGCATTATTATAGGGATGGATGAGCACTGGGAGGAAATATTAGAGGCCGAGTATAACTTTCTAAGCTGCTTTTCTGTAGAGAACATTATGATTCTATTTCCAATGACAGCTCCATTGCGCACTCCATCATTCAAAAATTTCCGGCAGCTAGAGCGGCTGGTCAAGGAAAAGGGAATTTTAGAATCATTTATAAATTTAGAGAATTTAGAAAAGTTATTGACTAATCCGTTTGTTTCTAATAGAATGAAAGAGATTATTTCCAGGAGGATTCTAAGAACTATTCATTCTTTAAAGGCCGTGTATAATGACAAACGCCAAGTTTTGATATATGATATGATGAAAGATATGCAGACTTCAGGGAAGATTGTGAAATTGCCTAAGTTTAGGCCTGTCGTGTGCTATGGTATAGGGATAAAACAGTGGGCACAAGGGATAAGAAATATGTTTATTAACATATACTGGATACCATTTTATGCGTGGTTTAACCTAAAATATAACGAGTATTGTGGAATGCTAATGAAGTTAAGTGCGTGTATTTGGGTAATGAATAAAATGGCAAATTTACAGGTGATTTATTACAGAGTGTATAATGACTTAAAAGATAAAAACAATTCATTCTGGAGTAGCGATATTGCTAAGAATATTCAAACTTGGAGGATTTTTTCGTATGCAACATACAGACCAACTATTACAAGAATTAGAAACTCATCAAAAGTAAACAGCACAATTAAAGTAATTGGGTCCACTATAATCACGATTACAAGCGCCTGTAGTGATGCCGTGATAAATATAATGCCAATGGGATAATAATAGCAGGCGCTGGAGTAGATTATATTATATTTCTAAAATAATAATTTGAAGAACAAGAAATCTCTGTCTACTAGAATATATAAACAAATGAATAAAAGTTCTGGGCATTTTCGGCTGGACTTTGTTTATATAATAAGAAGCCCTATCTATTTTTAGTAGCAAATGATTAGGCATGTATGTGCAGTATTCGTGCCAGTAGAGTGTGTGCAGCGTATATGGAGGATTTTTAAAAGAATTCTGAAATAACTGGATTTATACTATTATGTTTATAATAAATGTTGCCAAGGGACTATATATTAGTAATTAGTTTAATAAAATTTTATCTTGGTTTAATTTGTTAGCAACAATAAATATAAATAAAACTGTATTTTAAAAATAATGTGTAAAAATAAAGACAGAATACTTTTAATTCAGCATTTCAGTGAAAACAGAAGAGCGTCTGTAAAATTTCTGGCCACTTAGATATAACTACGTGTTTATGGGCTTAGCGGTAGAAGATTTCTAATTTTTTCGGGTTAAAGAGCAAGCCAGTTTAAAACAATTTGTGCAATGTGTCGAAATATAATCTATTTAAGCAATTTTCTTTTCTATTTTTAAATGAAGAGAGAAAGGGAAGAGGACAGTGATGATGAGGTATTTGAAAGAAGAAGAAAAGTCCACAAACAAGAAAAGGATGTAAAGGACGAGATAGAGGATCTTTTTGAGGAGAATTCATCGGAACAGACAATAGAAGAAAAGCCTGCAGAAATGGAGGGCTGGAAAATGACAGGTGGAGCAGCAGCAGGCATTCTTCTGGAGATATTTGGCAACGGAACTGACTATTTGCACGTAATGGACTACTATGTGAAAAAAAACCAGCAGGAAGAAGAGCGGCACAAGGAGTATTTGCAGCCCAAGGTGGAGGTATACAGCAAGATAGACAAAGAGGAAATTATAAGCAAAGTAACGGAGTCGCTAATGGAGGCCAATTCCTCATTCCCGAAGCAAGATATTGAGATGTTAGTGAGTAATATTGTAGATGATAAGAGTCTGGTTGATGCGGTTGCAGAGTCATTTCACTTCTTGAACAGCGAAAAAAACCACACGACTCTTATGGAGGCGCGAAAGCTTGTTTCTTTGTACAGAGAGAAGGACAAGATACTTGCCCAGCTGCCCAAGGTTATTGACAAAAAAGTAAAAACGGTTATTTCCTGTGCGCACACGCTTAAGACTCCAGAGGAGTACACGCGCCTGGTGCGGTATGTATATAGGCTGCAGTCAGCAGAGTGCACGGACGAGGACAGGGAGTTGGCTGCCAATGTTACGCAGAAAATAACAAATGTATCAATATACTACACCGACTATACTGCCGTGAACAGCGATGACCAGCAGGTAAAAAATGATCTTGAGGAGAAAAAGATGAACAGTGAAAAAGCAAGCGGGGAAGAAAAGACAAAGCTGACAAGTGAGAAGGGGCTTCTTCACAATCCGTGGATATTCAGGGCTGCTGTGGAGATAGGCATGGTGATTTCTTCCATTGAGATACAAGGAATTGAAAATATAAACATACCAGCCAGTAAAATCACAAAAACCGACATGTATCTTCTGCAGCAGCTTAAGACCAGAGGGGTCATTTATAGAATAGTTCTGAATAAAGAAGAAACAGTGAAAAGAATAGTGCAGCGGCTTGAAGGAAGTGCTCCAACAGAGGGGGAGTTGGAAGAAAGCCTTCTGTATTTTATTGAAAAGTCGGCTGAAGATATATGCACTGGCATAGAAAAAGAGCTTGCTGCACTTTCAGAAGAGCACGTAAAGATAGAGCTCTTCAATAGGGTTCTAAGTATTCTGAGCATAAAGCCTGGGAAAGAGAACGTGCTAGGAGTATGGATGGACAAAGGAAAAACCCGATACACAAAGGTAGATAGCAAAGGTGCAGTTGTATCTAGCGGGATATCAATGGGAAGGGATGGGATAAACCTGTCTGACCATGCAGGGATTGTGGCGATTTCTGGGGAGGGGTACCGACTGAAGCAGTATATGAAGTCCAAAAGCAAAGTGTACATAAGTGAAGAGATGCTCCGCGTAATAGGAGGGGCAAAGGACCTTTCTTCTGTGCTGTGCCATGTTGTGAAAAATCCCGTGAGTTCCCTGGAGAGTCTTCTTTCCAATGATGGGCATGTGCCAAGTATGGTTTTGATGCAGCGGATGCTTAAGCCAGAAGTGGTCACTGCTGTTTTAGAGTATGCAATTGCATACAAAAAGGCAGAGTCTGAGATATTCCAGTCTTCCGAGTATGGACAGCTGAAGAAGGATGTGCTTGAGTTTATGAAGAGTGGGGGAGACCCAGAAAATGTTCTTATTGACGAATATGCTACGTATGACTCTATAAGAAAGGCCATAAAAGAAACAAAGGTATCACACACTGGGTGGTCCAAGCCGGCTGCAGTGGCTGTTATAGAAAACAAGCTGTTTAAGGAAGCATACATGCACTGTTTGCACCGGCTTGAGAATTTCTTTGAGGTCTCTGGTGCCCCAGAGCTAAGCAGCAGCGAGGAGTTCCTTATATTTAACGGAATACCAGAGGATGAGCTTTTGGCAGTGCAGACAACGTGGTCACTTTCTTCAGGAATTACAATAAACATGCATGGAAAGGAGATTGAAGGGGTGGTCACGGGAATGCGGCAGGAGACGCACCTGCGGCTGGCCAATAAGGTCTCTGCTGTGCTCAACCAAAAGGTGAGAGAGAATGTAGTTGACGGGCAGAGGCTTACTGTTAGGATTCTAGGTCTAGACATGATACACTACAGAGCAGTTGTGCAGGAGAAAAGAGATAATAAAACGTGCCTGCGCGCACAGTCGCACTGGCGGGTAAAGAATTTGACTGCAAAAGAAGCAAGCCGTGTTTTAAAGCAAAGGCCGTTTGGCTCGTTTGTTCTTCGTCTTTCTTTAACACACCCAGATTCACTCATTCTTACTCTGCGAGTTACTGACAATCCAGAGAAATGTGTTCTGGTGCATCTTCGAATTAAAGAGCTTGCGGGTGGATATGAGCTGGGTGGGCGCATTTTTGATGATATAGACAGTATTGTAGACACGTACGTTCCAAGCTATTTAAAGTCTTTTAAACGAGTCATGCTCCATCGAAAGTTTACTACAGAGCCAGTAGAGGCAATAAAAGCGCGGTTGATGCATGGTAAGTGTGAAGATGCTCTAGATAAATACGCACTGTCGATATCAAAGGCCTCGCCAGGATGCATTTCTTTTGTGTACATTCGTAATAAGGAAGAGGCAACTGAGGTTCTCTTACATGCAGTTGAAAAAGGCCTTTATTTTGACAAAAAGATATATCCCAAGCCAGAAGACTTTATAGCGATGTTTAAAAAGTCACTAGGTCACTAAAGATAAAATAAATAATATTCAAACAGCTCTGCTATTTTATGTTATTTCGAAACACATGCAATTAAAAGAAAACTGTATGCATGCTGGCAATTATGGGCATATTGCAAATTTTCTTATTGAACTATTCGGGCTCTGCTAACTGATTTAGGCGCACATATATATTTCTAAAGCACCTTTCAAAGCCATGTGTGTTAATTTTAAGTGGGGTGCTTTACACTGTATACTTTGAAGTGTAGAGCGTAAATAGATTAAAGAACATGGAGTATTAGAGATGTAAAATATAGAAAAAACGGAATTTCGAATGCGGTAATTTGGATAAATTTTCTTTTCTTTCAAAAAAATATGAGTTCGCGCCAAAAGGAACAAGTTGCCACTTCGCATGGCAGCAAGAACATTCCGTACAGCATATTTACCGAACGGTTTCTGTACGAAAAGGGGCTTAATAGGCACCACATTGAATCATTCAACGATTTTGTAGAGCGGGAAATAAAAACTGTTTTGCGAACAAATAACTTCATAGACTCTGATGTGGATTCAGCCTTTTACATGAAATACACAGACATACGAGTTGAGCCACCATCAGTTGAGGAGAATATGGTAAAAAGATATATCACACCAGAGGAGTGCAGAATACGTAACATGACGTACTCTGGTGATATTGTGGTGGATGTGGAGTACACCCGAGGAAAGGATATTATTTCTTCAAGGAATGTGGTGGTAGGAAAGATGCCAATTATGCTTGGCAGTCGCCTCTCTCTTCGGCAGAAAGAGTTCATGGAGAACCAAGTGGGGATAGACACAAGCAACATGCAGCGGATCACAAATCCCATGTATACCAGGCCAAAAAACGAGTGTCCGTATGACATTGGCGGGTACTTTATTTGCAAGGGCGTTGAGAGGGTGCTTCTAATGCAGGAGCAGTTGGCAAAGAATAGAATACTGATTGAAACAGACTTTCGCGGTGATCTATGTGCAGTAGTGACCAGTTCTTCTCTGGAGAGAAAAAGTAAAACCAAGGTGGTTATGAAAAAGAAACTGCTGTATCTGTCGCACAACTCACTGACTGAAGACATTCCACTGAACATTGTTATGAAGGGAATGGGGGTCACCACAGACCTGGAGATAGATATACTGATTGGGCAGCCAGTGCAGAGCATAGCTCATATAAGAACCGAGCTTGAGGCGCTTGCATGGATTGGCAGCCGTATAAAGACTAGGTCTGGTGGGATAGATGAAGCCCGGCTGCTGCTCTGCGATATTATTCTAGCACACATACCAGGAACAGGGACTGACATGCGCAGAAAGGCAGAATATTTATCTGTAATGGCACGGATGCTTATAGACACTGCTAATGGAAACACAGACACACTGCAGAACGATAAGGATTTTGTTGGAAACAAGAGAATAGAGCTAACTGGGCAAATGCTTTCCCTGCTTTTTGAAGACCTTCTAAAGAGACTAAACACAGAAATAAAGAAGGCTTTAGACCGAGTGCTGTGTAAGAGAGCAAGAGCACAGGAGCTAGATGCTCTGCACTTTTTAGTGATGAATCGGGGGATGATTACAACGGGGCTACTTCGTGCAATCTCCACTGGATCGTGGTCTCTGAAGAGATTTCGTATGGAGCGGGCCGGGATTACGCAGGTGCTCACACGTCTCAGCAGGCTTTCTGCAATTGGAATGTGCTCCCGAGTCTCTTCGCAGTTTGAGAAAACAAGAAAGGTCTCTGGGCCTAGAGCTCTGCACTGTTCGCAGTGGGGGGTGTTTTGTCCAGCAGATACACCAGAAGGAGAGGCGTGTGGTCTTGTAAAGAGCCTTGCTATGCTAACAGAAATTACACCAGCAGAAAGCGAGGAGAGTGTTATTTCTGCCCTTTCCTTTCTTGGGATAGAGGACATTTCTGTTATTTCCACAGGAGATATGGAGAAATCCAAGAAGTGCTGGGTGAATGGTGTGATTATTGGTATCTGCAGTGATCCAGCCCGCATGGCATGCGAGCTCAGAAAAGTTCGGAGGAATGGAAGCATTCCCAGCACAGTGGGTATCTGGGTAAACAACGATTTGTTTATCTCAACAGAAACGGGAAGGCTCACTCGTCCTCTTATTATTGTAGAGGATGGCGAGCCAAAGCTAACACAGACTCATATAAGGCTGCTGAAAGAGGGGTATAAAACTGTGAATGATTTGCTAAGAGAAGGGCTTATTGAGTGCATAGACCAGAATGAAGCAAAAAACTCCTTAATAGCAGTATGGCGCACTGAAATAACGCAGGACACAACCCATTTGGAGATAGACCCAGCTGCGATTCTGGGGTATGTAGCGGGGGTTATTCCCTATCCGCACCACAACCAGTCTCCGAGGAACACATATCAGTGCGCCATGGGAAAGCAGGGGGTGGGAGTTACTGGAGTTGACCAAAGAAGGCGAATGGATGGCGCCAACTTCTTTATGGTTAACCCGCAGCGACCTCTTGCAGCCACCCGAGGTATGGAAATAATTAAATATAATGAGCTACCAGCAGGCCAGAATCTAACAATTGCTGTGATGAGTATGTCTGGATATGATATAGAAGATGCTCTTATTCTTAACAAGGCATCGATTGATCGGGGTATTGGCCGTGCTCTGCTGTTTAAAACACATGCTTTGTCTCTTCGGACGTATCCAGGAGGCGCTGCAGACACTATAGTTGGAGATGGAATACCTTCTCCTGGAATGAAGGTCCAGGAAGGAATTACATTTATTGATAGAAGAACGCCAATGGGTAGCAAGGCCGGCGCAGTGTACAGAGGGCTGGACAGCGCATCAATTGACAAAACAGCCATTATGCGCACAGGAGATGATTTAATAACAATAAAAGCCGTAGTGAAGGAGCACAGGATTCCAAGAATAGGAGACAAGTTCAGCAGTAGGCACGGGCAGAAAGGGGTGGTTGGTTTGATTCTTCCGCAAGAGGACATGCCCTTCAATGAAATGGGGATTTCTCCGGACCTAGTCATGAATCCACACGGGTTTCCATCAAGAATGACAGTGGGCAAAATTTTAGAGCTGGTCACGGGCAAATCTATTGCAAATGGGTCAAAGAAGCTGACCCAGTACGCAGCCACAGCCTTTGGCGGAGTCAAGGCCCAAGACATTGCAAATGAGCTGATCTCTCTTGGGTACAGTGAAACAGGAAAGGAAACTCTGATATGTGGTACTTCTGGGGAGCAGATTCCAGTTAGGATCTTCTTTGGCCCCGTCTTCTATCAGAGATTAAAGCATATGGTGACTGATAAAATGCACGCACGTGCTCGTGGGCCTAGGGCAGTTCTTACTCGGCAACCCACAGAAGGAAGATGCCGAGACGGAGGGTTCCGTCTGGGAGAAATGGAGAGAGACTGCTTAATTGGCTACGGTGCATCAGAAATCCTGATAGAAAGGCTTGTTATCTCATCGGACAAGTTTATGGCGCATGTGTGCAGTGGGTGTAAATTAATTATCAGCCCAAGCGGCTGCCCTGGGTGCGGAAAGGGCACAGAAATGCAGAAAATACAAATGCCATATGCGTGCAAGCTGCTCTTCCAAGAGCTCATGGCTATGAAGATAGCCCCCAGAATTATATTGAAAGAGTGAAATAAAGATAGATCTATTATTATATCTTCCCTCCAGGCGCAAGTTTATTTATATTGCATAAATAGCCTAGTTTATACTAATAGGGCAAATCTACTGCTCTTATATAGCCCGAAATGCACTCTGTAATAACTTGAAATTACTTTGAAAACATGTAATGTATCTGTGGTGCGATGTAACCCGAATATAACCCGAATTTTCAAATCAACTATATCGATCTAAATAATATATCAGTTCAATAAACCATGAGACTGACATAGATTTGTTATGTAATCTATAAAAAGATATGAAAGATAGGACAAAAAATATGAGTGCTGAAGAAAGAACAAGAGAGATTAAAGAAGAATTATACATTGACAGAAACAGGATAGGAGAAGCATACAAGAAGATACTTAGGTCAATGCCTCTAGAGGCCAGTCCCAACAGAAACAAATTCTTGCTTGAGCTGGGTGCCTTTCCTAAGAAGAAATCCTTTAAGGAGAAGATTACCAGCAAATTATCCAAATGGTTTAATCGATCAAAGTAGTTTTAATTATACGGCTATCCAACCACTGCTGCGTATAATTGCCATAGCCTACCGTTACTCACACACTGCAGAGGGTTCTGAAATAATTAAATATTATTTTGTTATTATTAAGTATATATCCTGTTGTTTATTATCTACACTTAACTCAAAAAGGTGTTTTGCAGCAGCAACTACTGATTGATTAATTATACTAGAGCCGTATACATTTTAAAGATATTATATAGCCAATATGACAGATAACCCGAAACAAAGAAAATATAATACTTTTTAATTTATCAAACACATGCATTATTAGACTATAAATAAATAGATCCATTGGGATTGTTTTGGATATTTTGAGTACAAGATTCCCAAAATATAATATACACAGACTGTTTTTATTTATGCGCATAAAATGAGCAATTTATATCATGGTGTAGAGATGTAATAGCCAAAGTCTGTATGTACCTCGAAATCTTCTGAGTAGAGTAGAATATATCTTTATTAAAGAACTTCTTTTAAATTTAATTTTTAGCGTTATTCGGGTTATATACAATGGAGTATAAATAAAAAATATAATATAAAATACATCTCTCAAATATTCGAATATGCAGTGTATTTAACTTTTAAATTGCTTTCTACACGTTTTTGTTCTTTTATTTATATTCTTTAGGCCATTTTGGGCATATCTTGAAATAGCCTGAAATTACTTCCTAAGAAGGAATACATATATGAACAAAAGAATAAAAATAGCTGTAAGTGCTTTAAATATCCTGTAATCGGTGATATATCTATTGGATATTTGGTCTATCACTCTATCAGACAACCCTAAGTACTGCAAGCCGTCTTCTAGCTTTTTTCTGCTGCCTTTAAGAATGCCACGCTGTTTCTCTATTGAGCTAAGGGAGTGCGATGCAATTTTTATGTATTTGTTGAGCTTGTCTGTATTTCGGGTTATATGACAGTCCTCATCCGGCATCCGATGCTTTTCTCTCGTATTCTCTGCATTATATGACATTTTCATTATGTTAACCCGTCTGTTAAGTGCCTGCACTCGAGTGCTCAGCTGCGCTAGCGTTCTTTCTCCATTTGGTGAGCTTTGAATTATGTGTTTGTATGTAGTCAAGTCCTGCCTAAGCTCTAAAAGAAGAGCGTCAAGTGTCTCTGTGCGCGTGCTGTGCGACAGTGCACTTTCAATATTATTTGCTTTTTCTGTGATTCTTTCTATTGCATCCTCCCACTCCATCCAAATAAAATTATTCTGTATACAGTTTATTCTTTTGTTTTGGATTTTCTTTAAATGGCTGCCGTGCCTTTTTGTTTATGGACTTGGCCTCCTCTTCTTTTAACAAAGCCAAGCCCTGCTCTATCTTCTGTATGATCTCTAATAAAAGAGTTCTTTGCTCTGTAAGAATTCTTTCAGAGTCAGACTGCATTTTGTACCGTAAATATTGGTGTTTTAGTGATTCCTGTAAGAGAGTGTTTTGTCGTTCTTTCAGGTCTTTTATTTCTTCTTTTAATTCAGTGTTCTTTGTGGCTAGATCGTATCCTATTGGCGGGTGTTCTTCTATCTGCTTCTTCCGTTTAAACTTCATTATTTGAATTACTACCACTTGTCTATTTATTATAGGTAATATAATAAGAATTGCTCAGACTATAAATAGATGCGTAGTATTCGAAAAATCAAGAATATTATACGAGGAAAGCAGTATTTATTGGTGTTATTTCATGCTAGAATAAAAATAAAAATATTGGTCCGGTGTTAGAGTGATTAACAAGCATTCAATGAATTATAACCCGAAACTTCTATATAGATAATCTGCAAATTATGTGTTTTTGTGTATTTTGGATTGTGTTTTGGGACATGTGAGTTTTTTCTTGAGGGAAATATTAATTTAGTTGGGATAGTTAGCTCTTTTTGGAATTTTTTGTATATGTGGTTAGTTGAAAGTAATATCCAAAAAATACTTTAATGCATTTACAAAAATATCTTTTGGAATCTATTTAATGCATTTGGAAGTGCATTGCAATATGAAATTCAATGCGTTTTTGGTATATTATGTATAATACTGCAACAGAGCAAAGAATTTAGGGTTATATATTTAATATTTTATATAATCTCTTGTATGCCTTGTTATATTCTTTAAATTAAAAGATCCCTGCATTTGGTATAATACTGTAAAATTGGTGTTTCTGTGCTATACTAATATATTATAAGTTCAGAAATCATATTTTGTATAAACTTTACCAAGCAAAAGACAAATATAAACTAGGCTTTATTCTTTATTAGCTAGAGTGGCTGTTTATATCGATAGTTTCTGGGAGAAGTTTGATATAAGATCAGAGTATACCTGCAGTGGTGATGGGATTGGCTCTGGTGTTCCCCAGTTTTCTGGTGAGTAGAAAGTGTTACACTTCTGTAATGCAGAAATAGTTGCTTTAGCAAAGTTTTCACTTGCTGAAGTACGCCCGGATGAGGCAGTGAACACGTCCTTAACTCCGGCCATCTGGAAAATCTTCTTTGGGATGGTTGCTGCTACAATTCCAGTTCCCTTTGGTGCTGGAATAAGAGTAATGTTGACACTACCACACTTTCCTGATCCTCTTACTTTAACTGTGTGAGGCTCTCCAATCTTTCTGTCCCACCATCCAAAGTCAATTGGTTGCATGTTGCACTTTGCAACCTGTGTTGCCTTTTCTATGGCACCTCTGGCTTCCTTTGCGGACTTTACTCCAAGACCTATACTTCCATTTCCGTCTCCAACAATGACAACGGCCTTGATTCTTGTTCTCTGCCCAGCCTTTGTCTGTTTCTGGATGGACTTGATGCACAGAACCTCGTCCTTAAGCTTGGATCCAACTAAGAAGTCAATAATTTCTGGCTCCTGGATCTTTAAACTGTTGGTGTAGATGTCATTCAGTGTCATCTTTCCCATCTGAACAATCTTTCCTAAGTTTGTCATTGGAACCCATTTCTTCTCTTCTCTGGGCTTTCTCATTCCTCCTTTCTGTCCTTTTTCTTGTCTGTCAGTCTTCTGTGTTTCTGGCTGTTGTGCTTCTGTTTTTAACTCTGCTGCCATGCTGGGGTCTAAAAATAAAAATAATTCTATAGTTTTTCTAAAAATGAAAAACTGCCCACACTTGCCTGTAACTCATAAATATACTGCACACTACTTTATAATTCTGCATTTATAGGAACGTATTACACTATTCTTCTTTTACATATAAATTGTGCTACTGGCCGCATAAATTAAACTATTTACAAAATTGCTACTGTATAATATTTTCTTATAGCCGGAAAGAAAAAGCTTTAAATTTTCTATTAATATCCTATAAATATGTAAGTTAACTAAACAAGCACGAATACACACTAATTTCAATGTTTTATATTACTTCTTAAACAATGCTTGAAATATTCGAATATTATTATAAAAAGAAAATTTAGCTGTTAAAGAATCTAATTAATACTATTGCTCATAGAATTACTGACGCTTCCAATTTTCTAAAAAATTGAAGATATGCATATCGGTGGTTGGTTTATATTTTTATGATATATACTATTCGTGCAATTATATGATTTCTGGGTATTTATAAAATTATATTCTTTTCTGGTGCTGTATTATTTTACATATTTAAGTATATAGTATGGGTGTGTGCAAATATGTTTTTGAAACTCTTCAACTATACTATTATATTGTGTTTCGTTATGGTGAATAAATAGAAAAATAGATTTTCCTACTTCTACTATTATATATGCCAGCGTACTGTTGAAAAATAGAATAAATACAAAATAGTTTTATAAATCCAATGGATACATCTAAAAAAACAGCAATTGAGTCACTACATGACATAGTGGATGGACTGGCAAATATTCTTCTTAAATTATCTGAAAGCCAATATCCAAATGAAGAAATATCGCACTTTGTTGGTGCAGTGGAGAGTTTGAAAGAGTATTTTGAAGAAGTTGACTGTGAAGAGTGCCCAGCAGGGCAGGACTTAGGAATTGGAGCTCGTCCAATACTTCCGCATTTAGAGAACAATTAGAAATATATAGACATATATATACAAAGACTCTTTTCGCCGTGCATAAAAGGCACTCTTATTAATTTGTAGTTTATAGTATAGCTATTAGCCAAATGTAATTTGAAACACCAATGTTAATAATTAAATAGAAAAATAAATAATGATATAAACTCAGTACCAAACTAAAATTGTTTATTTTAGATAGTCTGAAATTCAATCTAAATAAAAATCGAAGTGCTTACGTGTTTAAATATGCATATGTATGTTTGTAGTACTCAGATTGAAAATAGCTCGAAATTTAGTATAAATATTTAAGTGCCTTAAACTCAATAATTAAAAGCCCGTCTAGTAATTTAGGATTAAATTTTAAATATTGTTGCTGTTGGTTTTGGATAGTAAGATTCAGAATTTCAAACAAAATGATGATGTTTGGAGTATTAAAATATGTGAGTGACAGCTTTTGTGATTGGAAGTCGCCTATATAAGGACCGCGTGGATTCAATAAATAATAAGTTTTTGTTTGTCTCAGTCTTCAAGGAAAAAGCAGCTAACTCAATAATTAAAAGACCATCTATTAATTTAGGATTGAATTTAGGATATTGTTGCTATACTTAATATGCACATATTTTATATCCATTTCTCTTGTTTTTCTGCAGTTGCGGCGCATGATTTTTATTTACAATTTCTTATAGAGGTTTGCTTTGGCTTATGTTTATCGATTATTTTATAGCATAACCCGAAAATAATTCTACAGCAATTCAGCTCAAATAAGGAGAATTTATTTTATATGATAGGGACACTTCTCTCCCCATGCAGTAGGAGAAAGATTCAATTGGCGCATACAAAAATCAACTCAGAAAGCCATTTGTGGAATTTATAAGAAATTAATGATAAGAAAAATATTAGCCCAAAATCACATTAATATAATATATCAACAATCATATCACGTATAATTTGTCTATATAATACAAGCGCATTCTGTAAATGCATGAATATAAAAAAAATAAATATATATACAGCAGCAATAGTTGTAGGAATAATATTTATGTTAGGGATGATAATTCTTCTGTATAGTTGTAATGAAAAAAGCAGCGGAGCACCACCAAAAAAATCTAGTACCAGCCCAAGTGGAAGTATATCTAACGCGAAATCCGGCAAAAAGCCAGAAGAGGTGAATAAAATAGTTCAAGAAGCTGAAAAAAAGAAACTAGAGGAAAAAGAAAAAGAGGAGAAAAGAAACTAGAGGAAGCTGAAAAAAGAAAAAGGAGGAGAAGATAAAGGCTGAAGAAGCTGAAAAAAAGAAACTAGAGGAAAAAGAAAAAGAGGAGAAAAAGAAACTAGAGGAAGCTGAAAAAAAGAAAAAGGAGGAGAAAACAAAGACTGAAGAGACTAAAAAGAAAGAAAAAGCCCCAATAATGAGGAATGAAAAAATTATAGATTCTAAAGATGTTCTAAGTATAAAAATAGAGGACAAAAACAAATTTGTTGAATTTAATTACCCTGGTAAGAAAGGAATAGAAAGCTTAAAAGAGAATAATAAAGATGCTATAGAGGCACAAAAAAAGAAAAATGATAAGAATGGCAAGCTTTTAGAAAATACAACTAATAGTGTCGTTTCTCGTGATATAAAGCACAGAATAGATGAATTAAACCACCAAATAAAAGAGGGCAGAGATTCTAGCAAATCTTTTATGCACCCAAATCCATCTAACAAGACTTCCTCTAAAGAAAAAGATGTAATACTTAATAGACAGAATGTAATTGTTTCTTTATTGAAAGCCAACCAGTCATATAAAAGCCTAAAGAACAATCAGCTCTCTATGAATATAAATGAAATTGAAAAAACTCTTGAGGACTTTTGTGTAGGAAAAAATATAAAGGGTCTAAAATTAAGCAGTAAAAGTCTGTCTGCGCTGAGATACTCTGCAAGCCTAGCTTTATTCTTGCACAAGATGCAAATGCCAATAGGTACTTCAATTCTAAATGAGATAGAGATGATCAGAGACATTACTGAAGCAGCAGTAAATTCAGAAGAAATATCTACTCTTATTAAGAACGGCGCCTCAACAACAATCGCTATATCAAAAATTAGACAGAATATAGAAAGCAGCGAGATGCAAGAAGATAGAAAGGCGCGGAAACAGGAGATAATAAGTAAATACAAGAAAGGAACATCTACCGTGATAGAAAACATGGTGAAGTCGTTAGATGATATTATTGCAAAAATTAATAGTGAAATTCCTGTTTTGGATAAAACAAAGCTCAAAACCCCAAACCAATACGACATTTCTTCAGCTAATGCTACAAAAAAAAACTCTTCGCCCAGCAGTATATACTTTGCCACCTGCGGCCCTATAATATTCAAGCCATCTACAAGCAGCAGCGACTCTAAGAACACAATTGACCTTACAAAGGAGATTAAAGTAGAAACCACCGAAAAAACAATTATTGATATAAATGGATTTTTAGACAAGTATATGTTAAGCAGCAGCACTAATGAAAAGAAGCAATCTTTAATTAAGGAAATGCTGTTTAAGCAATTGAATGTTAAAGCACGCAAAGAATCTAGCATAAAAACAACAGGCCCAAGCTGCAGTGTTAAAAAACAGAACGATGAAAACTCTATTTACTTCATTGACATGGATAAGATCAATAATATTGCCATGTGCATCTTTAAGGAGCTGGAGAATCGCATGAATGAAATAAATACAAATGAGAAGGGAATGCTTGAAGAATCTGTCCACCGGGTATGTGTTGCCATACGTTTCATTATGACCCGATGCTCTTTTATTAGCATTAACCAGCATAATACACTTTCATTGATCCGAGAAAAAACAAAATCACAATTTGTTATTGGCTATTCAAAGGTAGCCGACATAAAACCAGACGCCAGTAGCCCATCCCAGAATTTGATTGATGACCAGATTGTCTACTTTAATATGTTAGACAAGTACTCAAAGCCTGCTTCAGTAGACAAAAAACCCGCTAAAGGAGACAAATCTGCTCACACACTGCAGGATGATATAGCAGCATCTACTGATAAAAACTCTAGTTCAGTTTCTATTGAAGAATATGATGTTTTGAAGAATAATGTTTTAAAACCATATGAAAAGCATCAGAGTGAAAAAGAAAAAAGAGCATTGTTTTAAATAGAAAAAATATAAAAAGTCTGTCCTAATAAATAAATGGAGAGTTTTATGTTTCTATAATTTAAATTTTATAGTCAAGAATTCTTTTTATTTTTAGGATGTTCACCATATTCATCATTAATTTTCATGGATGTTATTGAATTTTAATGGCATGAAATAGTCTGAAACTCTAAGTACAGCCCATTATTATAAAAAAGTTTTGAATAAACACCTATTATTGCTTTTTCCAAAATATTAATTAGATCATTATAAATATTTTAAGTGTGGCTCTTTATATTATAGTCTTTTTCTATATCTATAGTAAGATTTATGAAATATTTTTATTAGAATTAAACTACTTTCTATGCTTTAATTTATATATACTCCAAACTATATTTTTAGAGTGTTTTATTTACTGTGGTATTTTAATTTGATTTGCACCCGCATTTATATATGTCTATATGCTGGGGTTCTTAAAATTTTAAGTTGATTCTTTCCAGAATGCCATGCATGCTTCGGAGTATAGAAATATTTACTTGGATCTCTATGTTATTAATATTTTTTTATTAAATCCAAAGTGTGCGTTGCTCTTTTGTGTTTAGACGCAGTAAAAATAAAAATTGTTATGGGAGCAGGCGAACAAAGACTTGCAGTTTTTCCGACACGAATGTCGCTAGGGCAGCTTCAAGGCCGTGTGCAGGGGGCAGAAAAGGGAAAGAATCTTATCAAGCGAAGAGGAGATGCTCTTCAAATGAAGCACCGGGAAATTGCTTCAAAGCTTTTGCAGAAGAAGCACGAGCTAGAGAAAGAAATCGAAAGTGCGTTCTTTTTTCTTTCAAGAACAGAGTTTTATGGAGGGGATATGAGGTTGGCTCTGCAGCAAGCTAAATCCTCCCCTCTTTCTGTGCAGATAGGTCTAGAAGGGCTTGCAGGGCTAATAATACCTTCATACAAAATAGCAGAAGAAATTACCCCAATGGTATTTATGGGAACATCTGGAAAGCTTTTGAGAGACACTAGAAACCAATTCATTCGGTGCTTGTCTCTGCTTGTAGAGATGGGAAGCCTTCAGGTTTCATTTGAAATGATAGACCAGATGGTTCTGGCTACAAATAGAAGAGTAAATGCGCTTGAACATGTGCTTATTCCAAAATTAGAAAATACAATTTCATACGTTCAATCAGAGCTTGATGAGCAAGATAGAGAAGAGTTTTTCCGATTGAAAAAAGTACAGACAAAGAGACGCAGTGAATAAACATTTTTCTAAAATAATTTTGGATATATTTTGGTTTTTACATGATTTTCATAATTTCTCTTGGCATGTGTAAACTATTTAGCACTATTTAGCATGTTTAGTAAAAATACAAACCCGATGTAACCCGAAAATAAACTAGCTTCAAAAGGCCTGTTAAGTGCTCTTGTATTGTGTACATACGCAGATACAACTGATTTAATAGGTTTTACAATGCATTATACATATTGCATGCCATATAGCGATTCTTCTTTCAAGTCTAAGTATTTATAAAAATGCATGAGTTTGCTCATCCCGAATTATTTTTATAATGAAGAAGCTGGATGAAGTAGACCCTATGATACAGTATGCACTGACAAAAATTAATACGGAAAAGGACAATGATTCAAGTAGCAGCGGCGTAGAGTTTGTAGAAATGACTGACTCTGCCCAAGGAAGCACGATTTTAGGAGAAAGCACTATACAGAACATGCATGATTTAACAACCGAAAACACATTTGAAACCAATAACACAAGAGACTCTAGCGAGATTTTTCACTTTTCTTCAAAGCTGTCTGTGTCCAAGGAAGCATCATCTGGGAAAAGAAAAGCAACTCTTGAAGATGCACACGGAACAGGAAAGAATGCCTGGGAAGGGCATGCAAACGCAGATGAAGAGAGAAGAATAGTTGAGCTGAGCCATGCTGTTTGCGATGCCATGGATAGAAGCATGCGCGAGGTATACATACTTCTAGAGCAAAGAGCTCAGTTAATAAGCTCTGTGCTGGAAAGAGCTCGATCTAGTGAGAAAACATTAATAGAAAACAGGCCGCAGCAAGGAAAATATGCGCACATGTCGCATGGAAGCAAGTGCATGAATAAGGAGATTGACTTGAAAGCAATAAATGTAGAGGATACTTCGCGGTATCCTTTGGGATCTTCTGATCTATCATATTCTGATAAGACAAATAGAAATCTGCACGAATTTGATAGATGCATGAACGCTAGCAAAATAAATGATGCGTACACTGGCATTGGCAGCAGAACTAAAGAAAGCATTTTTCAACAGAGAGATATGTCAGAAGAATGCGAAACTGTACCCCAGTTAGCAAGAAATGGAGTATTTAAAATCCCTATGGAGAGTTTGCAGAAGCAGAGCGCATTGGAAAAGCATGAGCCCATGCCAGAAATCTTGCTGTCTGAAGATGGTGACACACAGGCCACACAGGCCGAGGCAGACCCAGGCTCTCGCGAACTTACATTTAAACAGATACAGGCGTATGTGTGTCTTAGAAAAGTTTTTCGTTTATACGACTTTCGGCAGAATCAGCTGCAGATCATTAGTGCAGTGCTTGATGGCCGCGATGTGTTTGTGCTAATGCCCACGGGGGGAGGAAAGTCTCTGACATTTCAGCTTCCTGCAATAATATCCAGGGGAATCACTGTTGTGGTAAGCCCCCTGTTAGCACTTATTCAAGACCAGATAAAGAATCTTCTTGCAAAGGGAATTCCTGCTGTCGCAATTAATTCTTCACTTACTAAAAGTGAGCGAGACATTGCATACCACATGATTTTAATGGTTGGGCTAGATAAAGACAAGCACGAACCCACAGAAAAGAGAATGCCAGTTACTAAAATCGTGTATGCGACTCCTGAGCTGCTTGTGGAAAGCCAGACTTTCAACCGGGCATTAGAAACTCTTTCGCAGCAAAATAGGCTCACGCGGTTTGTGATTGATGAGGCACACTGCGTTTCGCAGTGGGGACATGACTTTAGGCCGGACTACACACAGCTGTTTCGCCTGAAAGAGAGGTATCCCAATATTCCCATCACTGCACTTACTGCAACTGCAACTGCAGCAGTTAAAAAGGATGTGACTGATGCTCTGCGGCTAAAGAATTGCAAGATATTTACCCAAAGCTTTAATCGTCCAAATCTGAAGTATCGAGTCATTCCAAAGACAAAAAACCAGATAGCCGAGATTGTAAGTTTTATAGAAACGCACTATCCTGAAGACTCTGGGATTATTTACTGTCTTTCTAAGCGAGACTGTGAGTGGCTCGCTGAAACTTTGCAAAAAGACCATGGAATTAGAGCTGGGTACTACCACGCGGGCCTATCCACAAAGGAAAGAACTGAACGGGCTCGAGAGTGGGACTCCTCGCACATTCGTGTGATTGTTGCTACAATTGCATTTGGGATGGGCATTGATAAAAAAGATGTTCGATATGTTCTGCACTACTCCCTCCCAAAGTCATTAGAGGGGTATTATCAGGAAACCGGGCGTGCTGGAAGGGACCAGCTGAACTCCGAGTGTGTTTTGTATTATACATACAGCGACAAGAAAAAAATAGACTATATGATTGATAGAAATGAGAGCGCGTCAGCAGAAGCCAAATCTCGGCAGCGAAGACATCTACAAGAAGTTATATCGTACTGTGAGAATAAAACAGATTGTCGGAGACACCTTCTTCTACACTACTTTGGAGAAACATTTAATAAGTTCTGTGGTGATGGATGTGATAACTGCCAAAGAGGTGGGTCTGTTCAACAAATCAACTGTTTACAGGAAGCGCTGCAGATTATTAAGGTTGTGCAGAAAGAAAAGCTTATTACTGAGGGGCATCTTATTACTGAAATGCGGTCTTATTCAAAAAAAACTAAGGATCTGCTATCCAGAACTATCCGATGGTTGGTAGGAAAGGGCCACCTAGAAACAAAACTAGTCATGGGGGCCCGCGGGTTTTCCTGGAGCTATATAAAGCCTGGGCAAGGCACTCCAACAGAAGTCCTTATTAGCATGCATACTGAAGAGAGCAAGCCTCGCGTACGTCCAAAAATGCTTAAACAAATGGCCAGTGCACACACAAAGTCTTGCTACCAAGCGCCAGATGGAATGGATAATATAGATGTGTAATCTGTCTTTATGAACACAGCCTTTCTATGCCTATTTTATGTATTTCGGGTTATAAGCTCACAGGCATAGGTACTGTTCTTTAAGATACATTTAAATTATAAGAATAGTAGTTTTCTTGTGAACAATTTTACTTAGGAATATACGGCATTATTGTTATTCTGCGCATACGGATTTCATAATCGCCATCCGGGGCGTTCTCCCCGCTATGATCCTAGATGCGACGAATAAATCTTTTGTTATCAAAGGAGTGGCGTTTAGTGATGATCAGGGGATGCCATTGGCGCTAAGTATTGATGATTGAGGTTCATGACGAGTGATTATCAAAAACAAGAAATTATATAAAGACTTCGGAAAGTAAATAAATATCCAGATTTGGTTGTGGTAAATAATAGTTCACATTTAAGAAGAGGAAAAGAAAACAAACTTCATATCAAAATAACTTAAACTCTGGATAAACACTTCTATCTTCTTAAAGCTATATTGTATACCTAATAAATCTGGATTAATTATATTTAAATTGTGGTTATCGCTTAGTTTAAATTTTTCTAATGGACTAAAACCATTCTTTTCTATACTAATTTAAACTAAAAAGTCTTTCTTCTTAGTTTAATGCATCCTTCTGAAAATTTACTATTCTATTCTGCTTCTCTGTCTATTTTTATTTTTTATATTTTTTTTTATATTTTAGGTAATCTAATTTATTAATGAATATTTTAAATATATTTACCTTGCTATACTATTCTTAATGTACTTCTTTATTTTTCTGTCTTATAATACACAGAAAGTTAAAATTTTTATACACGAATTCATATTAAATAGCATATAAATTATACTTTAATAATACATTCTTGGTTATTATTTGCTATAAATTTTAAATTATCTATATATACATAGAAATATTCTGAAAAATCTTATTTATTCACTTAGTATTTCTATTTTTCTATTTAATAAAAAATCTTGGTGTATACTATTATTATAAATAAATGTTTCTTTATATTAACCTACTTTAAGCTATAATTTTTGACTGCAATCTCTTTAACACAAATGACATACTTTCTTGTTTATTTCTGTTGACAGTGCGAAGATTCTACTTAGAATATGCTCTTAATTGCTAGTTTTTGTTTTTTCATATGCAAAATAAGTTATTTTTGTAAGTGTTTAGTATGTTCTAATACAGTATATTTTATTTCTATGTTTATAATTTTCTAGTAAAAATGTGTCTATTTACTACTTTAAAATAATTTATATATGAAAGGTTTATAAACAAAAGAGCACAGAAGTTAATAGAAAATCAAATAACCCGAATACCATTGAAATACTAAATAAGAAGGAGAGAAAGGCTATGTAAAGAAAGAGTACAGAACACCTAAAGTGTATTATAACACCCAAAACGATAGCCCTTGCAAACCTTATATCAATAAACCAATTTTATTAAAAAAATATTGAAAACCAAACTAAGCAATAAAAAATATTTTATTTATACCTAGCATGAAAAACAGTATGATCATAAAATTGTTAATAATGATGTACACAGTGTGTGCAAGACTAGAGCTCAGTGACATAAAAGCAGTATTAGAAAGTTCGGGCTATATAGATAAAAACACACTAATCAATCACAATGGACCGCTAAACCCACTCAGAACGTACATCATGCACAAGAGCAGTTATATGTACAACAAGCGGATGTTTTCACAGGAAATAAATACTGATTATAGTCTGAAGAAAAGTGACAAATCGACAGAGAATGAGCATTTCTATATATATACCAGAAACCCAGAAAATGATAATGCATATAAATGTAGTGGTATTGGGCGTAGATATACCCCTAATTATTTATATTACTACCACAAAACAATGATTTATATGTTTCCGTGTGAAAATAATAATCTTTCTATTGAGCCATGTAGAAATGACTCTTTCACACGATTTCTAAGAGCGCACTGCAGCCAGGTGGACAGTCTGTATCTTCTTGCTGCACTGCTGCTTCTTTCAGAGGGTATTGATGTTCCTATTGCTATAGAAAAAAATATACATAGTGGTGAGAGAATACTTTTAAAATTTGATTTTGACGAATTTTCCTTTATTGACCTGCCTTTATGGTTGGAAAGCATAGTGCCCAAAGAGGCAGATCAGCAGATGCACGATGCAAACAGTGTATCAGAGAACATTGATTTATACATACGCCAGGAGAATATTATGCATGAAGTGGAAAGAATGATGGTATACCAGAAGGAAGCAGAAGAGATTGTGCAGTTTTTTAAGAGTCTGTGTATAGAGCCTTTTTTATCTGATTTAGAAAGGTGTAGAGAACCAGAAACACAAAGTAATTTTAATATGGGTTATTTTCTTGACAGTCCAGGATTCCTTATACAATCTTATATTTTTGAGTACATAGACAATGTAGAGCAGTACAAGCTGTTTTTAGACAGTGTACATACGTTGCTACAGAAATTATTATACTACATGAAAACATCAGAGCAACAAAAAAACCTGATTAAGGAAATTATAGATTATTACTTTATAGACATGAACGGTTTATATGAAGATACGCGCCGAAATCATATTATAGACATGTGCAGCCTAAAATATAAAATAGACAGATCTTCAATTCTCCCCTTCACAAGTATAGAAATGGTACCTTCCTACACCCGTGTGCCAGAGGATGAATACAATCCAGAGAGCATAGAGGACTTTGTACAAGACGAGACATTACAGTACAGTGACCATGTGGAGACAATGCTTTTGAATCTGTTCACGTGTCTTACATACAATCCAGAAACCAATGTATGTTCAACTGAGCACATGCACGGTGCCTCTGTAGGCCTAAAAGTATTTTTTAATAAATATTCAGTACCCACAGAGAGTGCAAGCCAGGAAAAACACAGAGACTGGTGCAGAGTTGTATCAAGGTTGAGCAATCCAAACATTAGGTATGTAAGAGAGAGTAGAACAGAGCTGTGTGGTGGGCTAGAGAACATTATATATGTGATATATGAGCTGTTTGGTGAAAATATTAATATAAGAGTTGCTATAGAAGGTACAATTAACAGTTCACACAATGGAGGGGTAGAAAGAATAATTAATATGCAAAAAGTATTGTTATTTATTTTTAACTATATTGCAGGTAATCATAAAATCAGTATTGACTCATCAGGGCTAGAATACTTACCTACTGAGAATCTGATGTTTGGTATGTTTGGAAGCATTGTACTCGGTTTTGAGGCTAAGGGTAAAAAAGAAAGTATAAAACTAGACATTTTGTCTAAGTATTCTAAATTTTCTCTTGTGTCTGATTTCAGTGCCTTTTCAGAAGATGCAAAAAACGAGCTAATGGATATGCAAAGAATATATAATTCTGCAAAAAGCCATATTAAAATAATTATTTGGAATTATTTAAATAATAGCATAGAACGGCTTAATAAAAAACTGCCGGCTCAAAGCTATAGTGCAATTGTTGGCATGATAGCTAAAATGAAGATATCAGTAAACTATATTTTCTTATGTGGGCGTATAAACTCTCTATGGTATAAAATGTCGATTATAAATTATCGTTTAATACACAATACTATACAAAAATTGCCAGAGAGCAATCAAATATTACGGATTACATCAAATATTATAGGGAGTGTTTGTCTTGATAATCCAAGAATAAGAAAGATGATTTTACTAACCCCATTTATATGCAATTTTAACCATGAAAAATACTTTCCAAGCATTGAATATAATACAGATAATCTTCCCATATCAGAGCTTGGAGTTGATGATGTGAGAACCGCACTAAGCGCTTTAATAAATATAAGCGAAACAAAGAAGTCCTTTCAAAACTCTTTCCATAGTATATTGGCACATGCCATTTTCAATAGGGAATTATTTGGCATATTTGAATCATATAAATCATTTGAAATAATGTGTGTTAAACTAGTTAACAAGTACATGCCTGTAACATTATCATGGGCATTACAGCATATAAAGTCATTCAGAGTAGATCATAATAATGTGTTAGATGAGATTTGTTTCTTATGGCTATCATATGCATGCATAAATACCCCATATAATTTAGAAGTAATTTCTTATCTATATACAAACATAGATCCATTAAAGATTACCAGCAGGTATATAGCGCATATGACAAGTATAAGAGGAATGGACTTTAATCGTATTTTGATGGTTCTTGAAGCAGGAAAAGGCTGGCTGTATTTAGAGACGAATACAGAAAGTGTAGAAAAATACGAAAGAATAAAAAAACATTTTCAAAGCTGTGCTACGCATGTAGTTCCTGGGAGTTCTTCAACCAATCCAATTACTATATGAACAAGAAAGCACTAAAATGCGTAGACTATACTTCTATTACAATTATTATAAGCACATATATATATATATATATTATAAAACCCAAATTATTATTAATTAGACTGGAGTATAGTATATATTGTGTACATTCAATAAATAACTGGATTTATATAGTTTACTATTTATATGGCTAGGGCATTCTACTCTATTGTGTACTCATTAATGTATGCAGTTAAGGATAGCATTCACAGGTATTTCTTTTGTAATATGTTTAACAATTCGTATTATACCACGGCAATGGTCTATAATAAGTAAGTTTTGATTATTGTCCACTGGAATCTTATTTTTATTTCTATATAATTTCAAAGCACTCTTACAAATACTAAAGAGAATAATGCAATGTAAAAAGTAAAAATATTAATAGGCCATGCTATTATATATAAGTATAAATAATACTTCTTAGACGGTGTAATATATCCTCAAAAGAGCACGGTAGCGCACTATCACTATCTATTTATCTCAAGTTATACACATCTAGTAGGCACGC
>NW_013524650.1:356255-389905 GCF_000250985.1 Nematocida parisii ERTm1 | reverse complement strand
AGTATAGCCTACTTATTCATATGAATAACCCGAATTATCAGAATCATCATCTGCTTCTTTATCTAAATTATCATCTCAATCTAATTTTGGCATCACAAATCTAGTAGCAGGCTTTAATTTCGAATAAACTTTTTCATCCATTATTATATTATCATTAAAGCAGTCAACCCCCAAATCAGAAGCAATAGCATAAATTACTTTATCTATTGCGCTTGTTTTGAAATTTATCATACTTCCTACAATATTAACAATAACATTTCTACCAATGAAATAGTTATTTCTATCACTATTATTATAATCAACTGACGAGATACATTTTACTATCTGCTTTTTATCGGATGTATATATAATTCTTCCGCATGAAAATAGATAATATAGATCGAATTGTTTAAGCTTAATTAGAGCAAAATTAAAAGATATAATAGAGTATAGAGTTTCCTTTCCACATAGCGTACTCTTTAATTTATCCGCTTTGTATATAATGAAACTAAAAATTTCACTTAAATTGGTGGCAGCAGGATGCAATTTGCATTTCATTTCTGGATTACACATCGAATTAATACACTTTTTTACCAAATAATCGTGGTTAGATGACATATCCATATATTCAGCAGTTATTTTATCAAAATTAAAATTAATAGTTAATTCTCTCACAATTGAAGGAGTAGTGGAGATGCTTATATGCAATTTCCCAAATATATCAGATTCATGGTTTTTAAGTGTGCCTATTCTAAGATCTGTGTCTGTCGATACTTCCATTTTTTTATTGAATGAAAGCAAGGCCAATATTTTATTAACTAAATTATTAGTATCCGCCATCAGCTTTGAGCTTAAGTTTTTTTCTTCTCTTACTTTTTTAATAAGCTCATTTAGTTCTTCCTTTATGACTTCAAACATATTAGTTATGTCTAAAATAATAGAAAGCATGCTTAGCAAGCCTCCATTACAATACTGAGGTTTAAGGCTAGAATTTGATGAATTCTTATGTGTCAAAGTATTAAACAATTTATACCAATCATAGTGAACACTTAAATCTTCTGTGTCAAATAGGTCTCTGTATTTAGTAAAGAACTGCTTTAATTCTACGGGAGAATTTTCAATTCTTTTAAGAGTGTACTCCATATCTGTGCTGTTATAGAAGCAGCAGCAAAGTAGAGTAAGTATGCTAGTTTCTGTCCCAATAGTAAGCTTTTCTAAACCAGAAAGATATTCTAGGTTAGTAGGAGAGAAATGCATGGATGGGTTGGATGTATTCCTAGAACTAGAAGCCATGCCAGTTAGAGACAATTCATTATTTTTGTAGCAAGTACGTAGAATATCTGGCATGGATAGTTCTCTATGAAAGGGAATAAACACATATTCACTCACACAATTATTAGTACTTTCTATAGTTTTAATGATTTCTGCTTCTATATCTAACAATTCTTTATCTATACGACAGAATATATCTTTAAAAACAGTTATAGCGATCGTTTCTGCAGAATTTAAATATTCTTTTCTTTCTATTGCTTCAACATTTTCTTTTAGTATATTAAATGTTTCTATAAGATATGCTTTCATATCTTCTTTACTGGATATATACTCAAATATATATGTTTGTATAAGCGCGTTGGACATACCTATAGTATGTGTAACCTTTAAATCAGTAATAGGATTGGATATATTTTCTAATTGTTTATCTTTAGCTTCTTTATAGAAATCAACTATATTTTCAGTTTGCGTGTAATAATATTTATCATCTAGCAAGCATGGTTCATTTTCATCCATTTTATTTTTGTAAATTCTATTTCCTAGCTTCAATTCAGTACTAAAGTAATTCTCAGTGCTATATCTAGATGTTTTAAGAACAAGCACGTCATGTTTAGCTTCATTTGTTTTTATTTCTAAAGAAATACCCACTCCCTTAGAAAGTAAAAACAAAGAAGCAAGCAGTCTCAGCCTGTCTTTTTTCTCTGGAATATTATTAAGAAAAGCTAAAAATGAATATTTTTCTTCTGAATAAATTGTTGCTCTTCCATCCACTGTAGGAAACATCTCAATTAAACACCTATAAAATTTCAAATATATATCTGAAGAGCAAGGTTGGTTATTTTCTAAACTACGAATGCCATTCTTATCAGTTGTTTTACTGCATTTATAGACATTATTGCCAGATTCACTAGCTGTAACTTCCATTTTATATTTCATCTCTACTTGACAACCAAACTCGCTTAGGTTATATATTTCACCACGTTTACTATTGATATATAAGTTTGTAGGATGCAAAGAGCTCTGTGGAGATACCATTCTATCCACATCTTTATATGAACCAACAACAATTTTTTTAAATTCTTTTACATCTTTCCACACCATTCTTGCTTTTATATTTGTTATGTATAATAACACTAGACAGTATCTAAAGTACATATAATTTTTGTTTTTGAGTTATATTTATACTTTAAATTTTTGATTTAATTAAACAGCTATTGAATCAAATATAATCATATGATACATTTATATTACAAGGAATCTAAAATTATATTTTTATAAAGAATAAATAAATCAAATTTTAATAAGCTTATATTTATATTACAGGGGCTATCTCTAAGATATTCGGGCTATAAGTGGTTAATAGATGACAAAATAGGGTGAAAAAGATAAAAAAGACGTATGACAGTAAGAATAAAAGGAGCAGCCCAAGATTCTAAGAGGCAAATAGAGACAAAACAATACTAGTTTATGCTGTATGACAAGACTAGTACAAATATAGTAATACAAAAGTTATCTGAATGATTACATAAACAAGTTGATATGAATTAAATTGAATATGCGGTATATAAAGGCGTATTCAAATCTCATTAAAGTGTCTTAATGTGCCTTTTAAAGAATCAACTAATGGCTTATATTATATGATGAACTATATCTAGTGTGGGTACCACGCACTTAGCTATTCGAAGTCATCTAGTGCTATAATATGTAAATGTTTAAAATTTTATATGGCAAGAATAATAAAAAAAGCTGAAGCTAAGTCTGAATTTGGTATACTTCTTATTAATTACATTCTGCTGGGGTTAAAATATTTCCTTAAAATATAGGAGTCCTAAAATTAATTTGTCTGAAAAAAATTTATATTGATTTCCCCCGAAATGGGTATTGTGGTGACACCACCACTCGGGCGGGAGCCCCCGAGGGCGATCCGTCTGCGCGCCAGCTCGCGCGGTGATCCCGCCAAAGCAAAGGCCGGGATCTCTGAATCAGTATATCAACTTCCGACTATTTAACCGGAGCTCTTCCCCCAATTTAGGGGGAGACTCAGGGAAGCATCGACGGCTTAACTTCAGTGCCAGGCCTAACGCAACTGCGCCCGAGGCTCCGTGTCCGCGCAGGCTTGGGCCGCTTTCTAAAGACAATAAAGAGCTCTTCCCTTTCACTCTCTTCTCTCTCTTGGCTACGTAGCAGGGCGGCGGTGGCGTTACTTCTTGTGAGTATGTCACGGGTTATACTATTTTTTAGACATAATAAATAATTCTTTATCTCTTCTATCCTAATATTATATAAATAATCAAAAATAGTTTATATAATATATAATAGAATATGTAATATATTATGAGCACAGAAGTAAATCAAAAAAGTACAAATATATCAGAAGAAAGAGAACTTATTACTAATACAGTAACAAATAATACGCATAATAACCCGAGTAACCCTAAATTAAACATATTTATAAATACAACAGGAAGACTTATCCAGAATGGAGGATTTCTTTATATGTACTTAATATTCTCTAATGGTAATATATATTCATATTTTATTGTTATATTTGTGTATACTCTTATACAGTGTTATACAGTACTATATCAGTACAGTACTGTATTAAATACACATAGTGTAATAAGTAATAAGTACATATCCTATACTGAAAAATTATTAAAAATTAATAATCCTATTATACTATATGTATATATGACATTATATATACTACAATGTGTAATATATTCTAGTATATTTACCATCCACATAGGAATAGATTTGTTTTCTATTATAACTATAATAATAAGAAGTACAACAGAATTAAATTTATTTTATTATACGATTACTTCTGTTATAATTAGTATAATAATAATTATAGGTATAACCCGATATAACCCCAAATTAAATAATACTAATACTGTATGCAGTATATACCTATCTGTATATATTATGTTATTATTATGTATTATAGTATACTTAATGATTATAGATAAGAATTGGATATTTGCCAGTGTGCGGTATAATAATATACAGAATAGTTGGATGTCTGAATTTATTAATGGGATAAGTATTTGTATGTTTAGTATTCCTGTTATACATAATAATATATATACAGAATCAGATATAAATATAAAGTATACTGAATTATGTATAAGTATTGGTGTTAGTATACTGTACGGTATAATTGGTATGTTAGAGTATGTGTTATATGAGTATAGTACATATAAAGGTATAAATGGGAATTTTATGTATGGGGTAAGTGAAGTATTCACTAAGAAATTGAGGTTATCGGAATATTCGGGTAATTGTTTTGGTATAAAGATTATTTTATTAATAATAACGGTATTTGAATTTATTTGGATATTTTTACAGATAAATAATGTACTTAATCATATAAAAAGAGTCAAAGAATTAATCATACCTGAGATATCTTTAAGTGTATCAGAATTTACGGATACGTATATTATACCTTATTTTGATGTGGATTTTTCGACAGTAATGGATATATTAATAAGTACGTGTATATCTGGTATATTTGTTATTATTAGTATTATTACGTATAATAGTGGATTTATTAGTATAATTAAATCATTTGGGATTATATTCTCATTGGCATTTGGTGTGTGTATTCCTGTGTTAATGGAAATAAGTGAAGCGAGAGGATTGTGCTTTTTAAATAATAAGGGAGTACGTGGTAAATTATGTAAGTTATTAAGTGTACTTGTGATATGCTTGGGCATAATGCATATTATATACATAAGTGTGCCTTTATTGGTTTTGGATAGCTCTGGTGATATTATTAGTAATATAACTGATAATGTATAAGTATTCTGTAAAGTACACTGAAATTAATAAAATTACAAAATTATAGAAGTATTCACATATAAAAATATAACTGAAGAGTTTGACAATGAAATAATGAAAATATGGAATGAGTATTCTATGGAATAATTAAAATAATTTATTGCTGCTTACTCCCTGAGACAATAGTTGCATCTATTGAGAGTATGGCTATTGCTGCACTGATAGCTGCATGGCCCATGTGCTTTTTCACCTCTAATGGTTCAATTACATACGATGCGAGAGAATCATCTACACCACTTTCACTGACACCGTAATTAACAAGACCATCTCCATGGGCTTTTCTTAGCATCTGTACGGTTTTAATTGCATCATGACCAAAATTCTTAGCTAACTGGAAGGGAATTGCTTCAAATGCTTCAGAAACTGCTTTAATAACAAACCTTTCGGTTGTACTGCACTCACTTGCTAGTTTTCTTAATCTTCTGCTTATTTCCATTTCGTATGCACCGCCTCCTGCCACAATTTCTTTGGTTGCAACTGTTCTCCTGGTGACTGCCATGGAGTCATGGAGACTTCTCTCAACTTCTGCTAGTATTTCAGCCCCTGGGCCCCTTAGTATAATTGTTGTGGCACTGGATGTTCTTGCATGATTATCACTGTTGTAGAACATATTGTATCTTGTTCTTCCAATCTCTTTCTCTTCGAATAAAGCACAATGTGCAAGAGACTTTTCATTTATAAGAGAAACTGTGCTTACAACTCTCCCACCGAATGCGTGTGTTATTCTGTCAATTTCATTCTCTGGCACTCTACCAGCAGAGAATACTCCATACTTTGCAAAGTACTGAGTGGCATAGTCACCAATGGAGAGCGTGCTTAAAACTACATTAGCACCAGACTGTATAATTTTATCTAGTCTGTCGGTGATTAGTTTCCACTCTGTTGATACAACCTTGGAATACTCTGAGGCGCCTGAAATTCGCATTTCGCTGTTTTCAATTTCACTCTTCCACTCTAGTTCTATTTTCATAACAGCTATTTTTGGATTTACAATTCTCTTTGGCTGCTGCTCATACCCAGCATACGTAAAGCACTTCTCAAATGCTACACCATCGATTATAAAACTGCTTTCAATCGACCCACCACTTACTTTCTTTACGGAAATATCTTTGTCCTCTGTGTTAAGTGTTTTCATTACTAAATCACTGAAGTGTCTCTTGTGGTTGCTGAGTATTTTTGAGTTTAAGCTTGTCTCAGCTAGCATCTGTAACGAATCACTCCCAAAATCAACTAATAACTCCTTTGACATAGAAGATATAACAGCACTAAGCCTGCTTAGCTCTTTCGTTATTAAAGATATACAAGTGCCTTCTTTCACTAATGGTTTGAGCTTTTTAAGTATTGCAGATGAAAATATTACTACACTAGTTGTGCCATCTCCTATGTCCCTGTCCTGTGACTCAGAAACATTCAATAAAACCTGTGCAGCAGGATCTACTATTTCTAGACTCTTCATTATAGTGGCACCATCATTTGTAATAAGCATGGTTTTTCCGTTAAAAAACATTTTATCTAATCCATTAGGTCCCAATGTTGTTTTAAGAATATCTGCGATCTTTTCGCACATTTCTATGTTTCTTATTATCTGATTTTTACCAAATCGAGTGTCTGTCTCTTCCTTAAGAATGAGCACGGGTGTATTATGCGAATATGACATAAAATTTAAAAAAATAAAAGAACTAAATATACTCATAGACCAACCTTATTACACACAGAAAAAAGAAGAGGTTGGCAGAAACAACAGAAACAGCAGAAACCGGTAGAAATTAACAGAAACTTAATAATTAATGAATATGAATGCATTGCATACTATAAAATATTAATATATGTATAAATACAACAAAATATTACACTGTATATAGAAATACTATGTGGCCAAGTACTTATACACAGTAATACACAGAATAGACTGTGTATATAAATTATTACGCACTCTCTATGATTTCTTTATTTATGATTATTTCTCTTATATTACGTCTTCTTCATTGTCATCTGTTTCTTGCTCATCATTGTCATAATAATTCTCCATGTAGTCATTGTCCATTTCTTCATTCTCATTGTCCATTTCATTGTTCTCGCTCTCTTCACTCTCCTCTACTTCACTGTCTATGCTTGTGGTGAATATGTGCTCCTCAGCGGTTCCTGCTTTTTTGTACTTTGAGCCGTGCCCAAACCCACACTCTACTAATTCATTTGGATACTCTTCTGACCCATTCTGCATTGCTGTTATAATATTTACTGTCCCGTCAGTGTCTTTGTTATACTTGTCTGTGTATCTGAACACTGCCTTTTCTTTTTCTCTGTATATACCAAATGTTTTGTATCTGTGGAGCAATCCTTCAATGGTTTTCCTCATTTTGGGAAGGGGTCTTTTTTCCAATGTATTTTTATGGAATCGTATTTATTTGTCTTTTTATTTGCAGAGCAATGAAGAGCGACTTAATGGTTATTCTGGATAACTCACTGTACAGCATAAACAAGGATTACACAAAGGAAAGACTGCAGTGCCAGTTAGATGTAGTTAAGAATATAACAGAGCAAAGATTAAATGAATCAGCAGAGTCAACAGTTGGTGTAATGACACTAGGACGAAGTAAGACCATTAAGATAGTCTCACCCACCTCAAACAAGAACACAATATATTCGTACTTACACTCAATTCAAAGGGATGAGGATATACATGGTGGTAATGCCATGCTTATATCTAGGATGGCATTGAAGTATAGGACTAACCCAAGGCAGAGTATTCTCTTGTTCCTGGGCAGTCCTATAGATGATGATAATCTTATGCTGACAATTGAATCAATTGAAGAGACCTTAAGCAATAATATATTTGTAGGTGTTGTTCTATTCGGCGAGGCATTAGAACATTATACACTCTTTAAAAGTGCAATCACAGAATCAACTGATTTTTCATGTATTCCCATAGAACCCAACCAGTCCTTTATGGAAGGTGTATCTACAGCACTTAAAGAGACCGTTGAGGAGATTGATCCTGAGCTAGAGTTGGCTATTCGTAGATCATTAGAGGATGCATCTACTCCTAACCAGTAATAAATCCATTGTTTTATTTTATGTAATGACTTCTATGCATATTGCATTCTCCGTTAAAATAAATACACAATTCGCCACTGTAATGGATTTGTTTATAAATGCATATGTATACAATTAAAAACAACCCGAAATACGAAATTTAAATATTTCTGAATTCTGTACTTTTAAAAAAAGCGTGAAATATTGCGAAATTCTTCTCAAGGACTGCGAAAATATTCAGAAACATTTTGTAATTTATGCATTTTAGTTTTCTTTACTTTAAAATAGTATTTTATTAATTATCTTGAAGACTTTTCTTTCTTTCCCAAGTAAATAGCAAGTAAAGAGACATCTCCTATCTTGCTTACCTTGAAGGCAATTCCCGGAATATCTCCCTTGGATCTTCCTTTGTTACCGAATCCTTCAACAGTCACGGTGTCGTTGATTTCTATACTGTTAAGCATACCGTCTTTTGGAACATATGCAGTAATTTTCTTTCCACTCTTGATTAGCTGAATTCTGACGGCCTTTCTTACGGCAGAGTTAGGCTGCTTGGCACCAAGACCAATCTTCTCTAGTACAATCCCTTTTGCCTGGGGTGCCCCACCAATTGGGTCACTCAGAACGTTAGTTCCAAAGAGTCTTGCCTTGTATTTGCTGTCAGCCTTTCTGTTTAAATGGCTTCTTTTTTTAAGTAATCCTCCACAGTATAATCCTCGCATGGGGAAGAACAAAAAAGAAAATTAATAAATTTTTCAGTAACAGAATTCTTCAATTCTTTTTATATGCTACAGCTCTATACAACTCAATTATAGGAAGTTCTTCTTTTGTCAGAGGATGCCTTACCATTCTTGAGTAGGTTTCTTTATCTGCAGACATTTCATGATTTAGAAATGAGAGAAAGTCTATGTCAAATATCTTTTTAATGCCTTTGGATGCAAAATGGCTTGTCAGATAATTTAAGTCTATGAGATACTCCTCACATCCCGTAAGTGCTTCTTGTAAGTGAAATTCATATCCTCTTCCAAAGAGTTCATTTTTGTAGAAAGACTTATTTGGGCATACTTTGTATAACGAATTACCAAATGAGCCATCTACTATATTACGAGCGGATCTTCGTGTAATCACTTGCATATCTGGAATAGTTAAAATAAACACTCCTCCTTCCTTTAAATTATTGCACACATTATTTACTGCCTTTTTCACAGAATTTTCATTTGCAAATGCATAATGAAAGCTAAACTGGGCCATAACTAAGTCGGCCTTCTCTTGAATTATAATTTTATTATTTATAAAGTCGGCCTGCAAAAAGTCCGATTTAAATTTATGTGTAAGCGATCTTTTAAGTGCTTCTGCAAGTGACTCCTTGGCAATATCACATCCGTAATAGTGTTTAATATTATGGTGTTTTAATTTTGATAAATCTCCTCCTTTCCCACAGCCCAAGTCCAAAACAACGCTGTTCTCACGTATAAATTTCTGAATTAGTTTTTGTTTTAAGAAATTATTTGCTTCACGCACTCCAATAATCTTTGATGCTTCTCTGCTCTGCACGCCCAGACTCTTTATTTTGTTATAATGATTTGCTACATTATTATTAGACTTTTCCATTTGAAAATATTTTTATGAAAAGAATAAATGGGAAATGGTCTGGTAGCGTCCCAAATGAGCGAATTAAAGAGATTATTCCAGAGCTGAGGAAATATGCTGCCCAGAGAATTGGTGGAAGTGAAACAATTCGGTGTTTAAGAGATTCTCTGAAAGAGGTTGGTCTAAAAGAAAAAAAGAGAAATACTCCATACAGACATCAAAAAGTAGTTAAAACAAGAGAAGCCATAGAGATAGTCAAGACAAGAGAAAATCTCAGAGAGCAAGGTATAATTCTTAAGAAAAAGAAGGAAACCAAACAGGAGAAGATAGAAGCAATGAAGAAAAAAAGAAAGTATAACTAAATAAGAATCTGCCTTTGTGATACATGAAATACCAGATTACACTACTATATATTGAGTAATTCTAAATATTGCTGTATAAATAGACTAAATACAACAAGAAATATTCTTTTTATAATAAAAGAATAAGTCTCCCGTCCCAATATTGCTTATCTGAATTGATATTGTTTTGTATCTACTACTCAGATATTGCAGGGGATAAAAATGTTAAAATTAAATAATTATTAGATTTAATTAAGAATTTTCGAATTATTTCACAGATTTACATAATATATTTATTTAATATCACCTATTTAAGGTATTAATACCAATAAATTCAAATTTTAAAATCTAAAATTAATAGAATGTCCAGACACAATCCGAAATATAAATAAAAGAGCCTCTCAATAAGAAACAACTTTGTTTTGGAATAGGCTGAAAGGGAATAAACAGAAAAAATCTGAAAATAGAAGAAGTAATAATAATAAAATAATCTATTTATATACAATAATATATATTTACAGAAATATCAGGTATTTTATGCTGTATATGGGAACAAATGTATATTTTAAGTTAAGCCGAGTACTACAAAGAAATTCTATTATTTTCTGTTTCAGTGGGTTAATAATATACTATTTGTATCAAGTCATATGAATGTATTAGATATATGAATATTTTTATATAGAATATTGGAATATGTGGGATTATTTGTACTTACTGTATATCCCAATATAACCAAGACATATGAATGAAATTCTCTGTGTGCGGTATATTACAGCAGATATTTTCAATGAAACTACCAGTTGAAAGCAGCCAATTGTATTCTGTAACTATTTAGGAACACTCTTTTTTTCTTTTCACAAACAAATGGCAGAGGTTGGAGAGAATTTCAATACAGTATTAGAGAGCATAGAAAAAGTAAGAACAAAAGAGTTATTATATATGGTATTTAGGTTCCAGGGATCAGATACTTCTAAATACGAGATAAAGGAGTTAAAAGACAACCCAACAGCCTTAGATAAATACACAGTAAAAAAAGAGAATGACCTGCAGGCACAATTTGAGATGTTCAAAAAGCAGGTAAAGGATTATGGATGCTGCTATGCCCTGTTTGATTTTGAGGCGCACCACCAGGACGGAAGTCCACGGTCTGTTCTATTCTTGTTTACATTAATTCCCGACGGATTCACTGTAAAGGAAAAGTTTTTGTACTCCTTCCACCTTCAGCAGTTTGTTGGAAGTCTTAAGACTGCAGTAAAGCTTGTGCAGATAAACCATTATGACGATCTAAACTATGAACATATGAAGCAAATCTGCTTAAATCTTAAGAAAGCATAATAAATAAGGAATTTTAAGTGCCGCATTAATATTTGCTGTATTATACAGTTTTACACTGTCACTGCATATGTATACTACAATATATACACTCACTGCATGCAAGAAAGAATTTTCTGGTATTTATGCAATAAATGCTTATAGATAATTTGTATAATGAAAGGTGCATAGCCTGGGGTTAACTATTCGTAGAGTCTGCTGTGATGTGATTGGTTTCTCAAGTGACCATGGTATTTTATGGATTTATGAAATCATTGGTTTATTTATTTTATCTCTGTATATTCAAGAAACTAGGAGAACTTTTATGGCTAAGAAGAAGGACGCATATAGAGCAAAAGTTGTAGTAATAGGAGATGGTGCGTGCGGTAAGACATGCATGCTGGAAGTTTACAAATCAGGGATATTCCCTAAAGACTATGTTCCTACTATTGTGGATAATTTTGTTATGAAGGAAGTGTTGGATGCAGGAGAGGTTGTACTAACCCTATGGGATACATCTGGGCAGGATGAGTATGATGCACTGCGGCCACTTTCTTACAGCAATGCAAATTTAATTATTATATGCTACTCAATTGAAAAGAAAGACAGGCTAGGGAATATAGAAGAAAAATGGCTGACTGAAATACAGAATCTGTGTAAGAACGTTCCGTACTTTTTAGTTGGCTTAAAGGCAGATATAAGAGACAATGCATCGCCCTCGCAGGCAGAGAAGTATGTGAGCACAGAAGAAGGAAAAGCCCTTGCCCAGAAAATAGGTGCCAAGTATTTTTCAGAGTGCTCTGCACTGACAAAAAAGAACATAAAAGAGACCTTCTCTGAAATAGGAAATTACATCATAAAGCATCAAAAGGAAACATCGTCGCAGAAAGGATTTAAATTTTTCTATTGCTGCTAAAAATAAACATGGATTTATTACGCGCACCATACGGAGTATTAAAATTCGGGGCAGAATATACTACAGAACACACAACATACATAACAAAAGATGGAAAGGTAATTTCACCATTTCATGACATTCCTGCAACAGAAGATGGATTTAAGTTAGTGAATGTGGTGAATGAAATTCCAAGGTTTACCAATGCAAAGAAAGAAATTAACAAAGAGCTTGAGTACAATCCTATAAAGCAGGATGTAAAGAATGGAAATGTAAGATTTGTTAAGAATATGTATCCAATGAAAGGGTACATATGGAACTATGGAGCAATTCCGCAGACATGGGAAAGTACAGAAGTGGCAGACACTAGAACAGGAATCAAAGGAGACAACGATCCAATTGATGCTATTGAGATAGGAGATAGTATTATTCCATCGGGAGAAGTATATAAAGCCAAAGTACTTGGTGCAATTGCCATGATTGATGGAGGAGAGTGTGACTGGAAGATTCTTGTTCTGAACACCGAAGATGAGATGTTTGACAAAATACATTCATTAGAGGACATTGAGAAGTACAAGCCAGGGCTATTAGAAGCAACCAGGGAGTGGTTTAGAAACTACAAAATAGCAGATAAGCCAGATAACTCTGGGAGCAAAAATGAATTTGCCAATGATGAGAAGTACTACACAGCAAAAGAAGCAGTGGAAATAATCAAAGAAACAAATGAGCACTGGAATACATTAATTAAAGAGAAATCGCACACTGGCATATCTCTAATTAATTCTACCTTGGCAGACTCACTCAACTATCAGCCCAATGAGTTCACGCCTTCTGGCCAGCCACATAAGGACGCAGATGCACCAGCAGAGACCAGCAAGTTCTATTATATAAAATGATTTTATGAAATAAAGCTTAAGTGTTGCTATATTATTTATTATTATAAGCATAAAGACTGTCACTAAGCAGCCATTTTTGTGTTTATGTTTATTTTGAATATGACATAACCCGATATAACATAAAACAATATATGTTAGAATATTTTAGCAATCCGAATGACGAGTTCTTTTATTTTATACCATCTAGTAGATGTATTCAGTTTGCTTCTCGGCTAATTTATGTGTGTGTTGTTTTATAAAATTTATGGGCATTTGCTAAAGTATACTGAAATTACTCAATTAAGTAAATTAATGTTTAAGGTAATTAATATTCTAATTATCAGACAAAGTGATTTAAGTAAAATATTTTAGGCTAAAGTAAAAATGAAGGTTCACATCTCTCTGTTGTTTTTGATACAGGCGGTAAAAGTACTATCCAGTCTTTTCCCATATAACTGCACTGTAATGGATGACTACGAAGAGAATCCACAGAGTTTAACGGATGAAGTCCTGTTACATGCAGATATTGAGGACGTCTTAAAGCTCTTGGATATAGATAGAAGAAATATGATTAGTATAAATGAAAGGGTGTGTTCTGATGAAACAGATTCTATAACAGAAAGTAAAAACAGGATAGCACTGGACATATATGGGCAATTAATAGACACGAAAGACCAAATACAAATTTCAGCAGACACTGTCACCATATACCTAAGGCGGCTCCAGGAATTAACAAAAAAAATAAGCGAGTTAAAGAGTATAAAAAGAAGCACTGACCAGAACATAGAACAAGAAATAAAAAGGGTAAATCATGAAGTGCACGAAATAAGCCAATTATTCCAGCTAGAGCTGGAAAATAAAGAACTTCTTCAGAAAGAGAAGATCTCTCAGCTTAGAATGGCTGAAGAATTTAGAAAAATCATAAGACAGCATGCTGAAACTCTACAAATTATTTTAAATAGCAAAAAATATGAAATAACCCGAAATGCACCACCCAAGCCGCCCAGAAAAAGAAAGGAATACATTTTACGGTTTAAGAACAAGTACCTTATTTCTCTCCAGAAAAAAAAGAGTATTCTGCTAAATTCGGTTATTGAAATTTTCTATCAAAAAGCCAGAGAAGATTTGGACAAAGCGACTAGTCAGATAGAAAGCCAGCTCTGCTATCTTTTATTGTATGACTATCAGTGCACTCATATTAATTATAGAGAAAAAGTAAAGAATTTCATAAATACTGTAAAGAGCTATACCATAGAAGAGTGGGATGAGGAGAGATTTTGCAAGGCACTAGACAAAGCATTTCTGTCTCTTTTGATGCTAGATGAGAACATGAGCATGGAAGAGCTAAAAACAGTTCTTGCAATTATTAGTAAGTTGTACGATAAAAACACTACTTATGTTATGTCTCTATGTGAATTTACAGAATGTTTCTACAGTATTTTGAATGTCCACCTGCTTATTAACTGCGGGGCATCAGAAGAGGCGTTTGAGCTAACAAAGACACTATTTAAAAATTTACAGACTTCTATTAATATAAGAAGCACAAGGGACGAAATACATAAAATATGTGAAGTATTCAACAAATTAAACAATTCTTTTATGATGTACAGATACCCCGTGCCGTATTTGCTCACTTGCCATCCTAGAAACCGAGATGACAGCAGGCAGTATTGGAAGTACCATAGAGACAAGTATAGCAGAATACATCAGTTTATGAGTGTGCATGATTCGGCGCATGCCGTGCCAGAAAGCCTGTTATTGATGAATCTCCATCCGCTCATACACATAATGCACGATAAAACTATTCCCATGCGAATAATTGAGCCAGAGGATGATGGGGATGTTAATCTGGATGTGTGCACAGTTGAAATAGGATATGCAGAAGAGGATAGTGTAGTTTATCTGACAGACAATATACAATACAAAGATGCCTGCTATTTCTGTAGTGCCATAACCATAAACATGATCATTGATCCAATTCTGCTAAATGAAGCCAGTATTCTGATAGAGAAGTATGTACATCCCCAAGCAACTGTTTACTTCAAAGGGATGAATTTAAAAGGAAATGAGGCAATTTCTGCATCCAGTGTTCTTTATGACTGCATACATCCACCATCCCCAAACAAGAAGCAGTTTCTTCTTTCCTGTTTATTGGAAAGGCTAAACATGGGAAGAAAGATATTTCTACCACTCTTTTCTTCTCTTTCCGTTATTGCTGCAAGTATTTTTGCTATTCTTATAGACGGTACATTGTTTTTTGCACTTATTCCATTTATAGTCTTCTTTTCTGGCATATTCAGAGCTCTACTTATTAAAATAGGATATGAAACTAAGGCAGTGATATTTGCATTTAATTTGATCAGTGGCTTTATAATCGGTCTTATATCTCTTTACTCAATTGATGTATTATTACGTGCAAGTGATTTAACTGAAAACCTATACTTAATCCAAGTTATATATATAGTGCTAGGTACACTTTCTATTTTGGGAATTCTATCAACATACTCTAAGGCCATAAGGCGATACGCATATTCTTATAAATACACTGTATCCAACCTGTTTAAATATGGATGTTATATTTTGGGCATACTTATGTCTTTGGCAATTCCAGTATGCATGGCAGCTGGATACACTGGACTAGGCCACGTACTAATAGGATGTAATATTCCACTATTTTCAGCAGTGTTTATATACATCGCATGTGCATACGAGAAGATGCATACACAGCTTAAAAGTGATAAGTGGGAAAACTTAGATATAATTGTGCATATTTTAGCATGCATTTCTGCACTTTCTGCATTATACGCATCACAGATTGTTTCAATAGAGTGTGGGCTTCTTGATGCACTTCCAATAATTATAGGACCAAAAAACAGCGCATTATCTATTTTTAAGGATAGAGCTATTTCTTACCACAGCATATTTAATACCGAAAAAACAGAAGAATCACACTCTGCATTAGACAAATTGATTGCACATCTATTTCAGAAGTAACCAACTACATACAGCCCGATTCTTGTTCATAATACATTTCTAATGGGATGCCCCAATATAATAATAATCTATAAATATTTACTTTCTAAGTTTTTTCTATATTTATAAAATAATTACAGAAATAAGTATTGCTTTTTGTACATTTATCTTCTATATTATTATAAAAATATGTAAAGAATAAATTATTTACTAATACTCAGAAATACTTTAAAAATAAAATTTGGAAATAATAATATTCTAAAAATAACCCTGTGAATATAAAATTATATCCAGTGGATTGCTAGAGATTCTTTAATTGTCTGATTTTATTAAATCGGTATTAATTCATATATGAATTATTTTCAATATTTAAACTTTCAGTAATATTTACTGTAAATACCACATTAGAATAATATTTAGTATACTAACACGTACATATAATAAGTATAAACCCATATTTTAGTACAGTATTAGCAGTAATTGTAAAATTATAGGATATTCCTGTAATTATTAACAATTAAATGTTTATGGTGTAGTTGGCAATTCTAGTATTTCTTTTCTTATATAAATTTCTAAGAAACTTATTTAAGAACTTGTGTTATCTGAGGATGAATCTGTTATAGGATTCTCTTCTACTTCTTGAGATAGCAAGTCCTTTATACTAGCGTTTCGTATAATTTGTGTTTCTTGTAAATGCTTCCTTACTTGGTTTATAACGTATTTTGGTGTATTTTTCTCCATTTTTAATCTATTAGCGTTTAAGCAAGAATTTATAGACGTCTTTATTGTTCTTAGTATAGATTCCAACTTTTTTAGACTCTTTATTCCCGCATATGGGCCTAGCTCTTCGCCTTTTTGTGATATAAACTCTTTAAAAATCAATGATTGTTCTGTAAGAGTTTCTATTGCTTTCTTATATTTATCTGAAAAGTCATCTAATTCCTTTTGAGAATAATTATATCCGGCTTCTAATTGATTAAAAATAGTATTAAACTTTTTTAAACATTTTTTAATTGCACTCTTGTTTTTAAACAAGCCAGAAGCCACTTTAAGGTTGTGAGAGAAGTTTTGTATATCTTTCTGGATATGTGTCAACATAAAAATTCTTAACTGCGCTAATAAAACAAGTTTTTCTATTCTTGTATACATATTATGCTTATTAAATTTTGTTCTCCATTTTTTTATGTACTCAGTTACTAAGACGATATCTGGATTTAAAGGCTGCACATTTATGTTCATTCTTTTAAGTTCAGTTTCTGTTTCCTCTAATAAGGTTTCTTTCTTTTTTTCCTTTTCATTCATCAATTTATTAAAAAAGCTAAATAGATATGACTGATTTCTTTTTATAAAATCAGATCTATTTTCTGAATCTGATGTAGATGCCAGTGCCTGCATTATTGTATTAACTTCTGGATTTGATGTGGATGCCAGTGCCTGCATTATTATATTAAATTCTGGATTTGATATAGATGCCTGAGAGATTTCTGCGGTTTGGTCATCATATGCATAAAAGAATAGATTATCAAACAAAGACAGAATCCAATCCGAACTAGCTCCATAAAATACGCATGCTTCGTTTTTATTACAAACACGCACTCTATTAGAATTATAAAATCTAGATAACGCATTGCTTATCTTCTTGGTATATTCATTCTTTATAGAAAAAACGTTAGTATCTTCTTGAGACTCTACACGCTTCTCTATACGACAAATATAGTTATCCACTAAATTAGTGTTATTCTTTATGCTTTCATCATCGCTATATTGAAAAATATTTTCTACCTGGAAAAGGCCTATTGAATTTTCTGAATTTTCTGAAGTTTTCATGCTCTTTAGAATATCATTTTTAAGCGCCGGCAGTATTTCTGTATATAGTTCATGATTTTTCTGTTTGTTAATATATTCTTTATATTCTTTTTTATATTCTTTTCTGTATTCTTTTAATTCCAAACCCTCTTTTATAAGTGCGCTTTCTATTTCTGAATCTAGCTCTATGTAAGATATTTCTAGTATTGGTTGGTATAAAATTTCTAAATTCTTTCTTTTTATAGATTTAAGCATAATATTCAACATTGTCACATTATGCATGTATACTGTATTCGGATCCTTTTCTGAGTTATCAGAATTAGATATATATATAGCATGATTCACATCAAAGATAGTTGGATCATCCACCAGATAGTTTATCCTTCTACCCTTTGTTAGTAGATCTACCGCTATTATTAAAATGCTATTTATAAGAGTCTTCACTTCATCGTGCATAGAAGGTGACTCTATTGCTTTAATTTTGTCTATTTTTTTTAAAGTCTCCAAATACTCACTATAAAGCTTAGAATTCTCTAATACTCCTAAGGAGCTGTAACTATTTAGTTCATCTGCAATTATTTTGCTTTGCTTAGATTCTAGTAGTTTTGTGTACAGTTCTATCTCTTTATCTGGGCCTATTAACTCATCTGTGCTAGGATCTTCTATCAACAGTTCGCTATATACTTCATTCTGTTTTTCTCGGTAGGCGGCCTCCTCTGCTTCTTTTTCTTCTTTGTAATCAGAGTCACAAAAACTGCTTATATCATTATACGTATATTCTTCATCATCTAAGTTGTTTTCGGATGTGTTTCTTGGATTTATATGATAATTTTTTCTTGCTATGTGCATTATCACGCCGGGAACCATTATTTCTTTTCTTTCTGTGTCTACCACTGGCGGGGTTATATAATGATCGGATGTGTCGGCACTGCAATTCAAGTTTTGGATTTTGCTCATTTTAGCTGGTTTAATAACTACTGGTGGAATATTACTGTATGTTGGTATTTCTATAAGGAATTGTGTAGTCTCTCTATGGTTGGCCTCTTCTGAGAGTATTTCCTGAATAAACCTATCTGATACATTTAAATCATTATTGATGCGTAGAGGAACTTCTTGCCTTTCTTCCAGCGAACTATCAAACAGCGCTAGTAGTTTTGCCATACGGGCTTGACTATTCTCAGTGGATATTTTCCAAGGATAGTATAACTCACCCTCTCGTGCCACTCCCACTTGCATTCTGTTATACAAGTAGAACTCATACACGGGAGTTGTATTATAAATTATACTGTCGTAATACTGGAACAAAGAACTGTTGCATTCACAATTTGCTGTTAGCTGCTTTATGCAATTGCATTTTTCTTTTTTATAATCATAGTCCTGCACCAGCGGATTACCAACAACATTTGTTATTGTTGTGTCAGGCCCAGTGCTATCTCTTATTGCTAATATTCTACCATTATCATCTATTGTCGCATTTGCTTCATTATAATCTACTATTCTTAAGTTGTTACTACTACTTCCTGGATTTGAAGATATATTCTCGGGGTTCTTTTTCTTCTCTAATTCCATTATATCCTCCCAGCGCTCTGTGAATAGATTTGTACGCTCACAGCCTTTTGAGAACTGCCTTCCATCTATGTATACAAGCTTTCTATCCAAGGCATCCTTTTTGTATACATTAGACATTACAAGAGTGCTATCTTTATCTATTATGTTTAAAGGAATATGCCCAACATATCTGAACAGTGCATTCCACAGAGTATACTTCTGGCCACTCTCCACAGCCAAATCATAGTCGTCCTCAAGTATCGTGGTATACTCATATGACTTAGTCTTTTGTCTGCAAAGAATACATGTGATGTGGTTGGTCAATGGATATTCATACCTTGCATCATCCAGATTTAGACTTCTGTTTCTGCCTAGATGCTGTGTATTCTGATGATGTGTAGCACAAACATAGCATAGAAGATGCCCACACGGCATAATTACAAGCAATTTTCTTTTTGGCGGTTTTTGTTCTTTTTTGTTTCGCTACTTCTTAGACCAGATCTAGCACTTAATCCATTATATGCTACTTTTCCATGCAATACATTCTGAAGTATCGCATAAACATCCCGACTGCACCCCTCAACCCAATCAGCAGGAGGATTTCTCTTTATATGTTCTTTATATGCATCATATGTTTTATTCTTCATGCTATAAAAAGAGCTCTTTTTCATTCTGCGTGCTTGGTTTCTTTGTTTGGTTTTTAGCGATCTCTTTGGTCTGATTCCAGGCATCTATGCTAGCTTCTTTTAATACAGATGCCAGTGTGCGTGCCATTTTTTCCTCATATATATTTATTAACTGCCTTTCTTTCAGAGTTTTATCTTTCACTAGCCTATTATATTCCCTTAGTGCTGCAGATACATTATTTAAATTAGTTATAATCTTCTGATCCACAGCTTTTATATACTCATAGTTATTTAAGATACGCTTAGCAAGGGCTTTTATCTCGTTTCTATTAATCAAAGTAAAAAAATCAGAATAAAGCATTTCAATTGCGCATTGATTGTGTTTAAGCACCATCTGCTCTATTTGAATTTTTTTAATCAGAACAACAATCCTTTTGATTAATTCGGCATAGTCTTCTTCAAGGTCCTTAGTAACTATTGCAAACTGGCTAAGTATATCTTTTTCTTCTAGGAATACCCACGCAAAGTAATTGCTTTTATAGAATACCGTTCGTGTCGGATTCATTAGAATTTTAAAATAGTTTCGGATTGTATAGTCAATTGAAAGTTTGTCAATATAGGTTTTCCATTCTAGTTTTATATCCCAGCCTGGCAATTTCGTATCTAAAACATCAGCAGTATCTAACTGGGATGAACCCATGGGCTGATTTCTTGAATTATCCCAATGATCGCCTACATCATTATCTGAATGGTGTTCAACTGGACTGATTGGAGTATTTTCCTCAACAAATTGCTCTGTTTCTGGTATAGGTAATAACAAAACACTATCATCTTGGAATACCATGGGCACGATATCTGCTGTGTTTACCTGGAACTCTGTATTGTTTATGCCATCAATATTGCTGTGTTGATTAATGTTAGATTCCAATTCATTGCTCTGATTCTTAGAATATTCTCTTCTGGACTCAATAATTATATCGAGTTTTTGGATTTTATAGAATATTTCATTCGATTTGGCTTTCCTGCTGGGTATTATTTTCGGCATAAGTTCAGCTTTCTTTACTCTAGGCAGTAATAGCTCAAATGGATAGTTTAGTTTCTTTGCTATCTCGTATGAATCATCTGTAAACATATTGAATATGTTGCTTTTAGTATCGTTCATTTTGTCATCTAACTCTTTTATATCAAGAATATCTAGCTTGTTCACATCAGCCAATCTGAAAGCTGGGCTGAACACTTGACTCTCCATCCATGTAATAACTGCAGCTATTGTGGCTGGGTATACCTCTTTCACACTATCAAATATGCACCTATCTGTATTTCTTTCCTCATCTGTGTATTTCCCAGATTGTATATTGCTTATCCAGTCAATATACAAATTTGTCATAATTATTTTGGCTTTCTCTGTAGTGTCATTAGGCAATTTCAGTAATTTTTTTTCATTTCTTTCTTTGAAAACATCCTCCATGACAGAATTCAGTGGTGTAATAAACACAGAAGTAAATAGCTGATTTTGTTCTTCTGCAGTTTTTGGATATTCTGCTGAGTGTTCCTTTATATAATTCAAGAGTTTCTTTCCTGCATAGAAGGCAAGATCGCTTCCTACATCACACAATTCTCCTATCCAGCACTCAATATTAGGCAACTGTCTATTTAGCTCTGGCATATCTAAAACCTTTCTTGTGTTAAGCATTGCAGCCTCTCTGATAATATAGTTTAATTGTTCGGCGTATAGTTCTTCCAGCTCTCTATATAATTATCATCAAGTATGTCAGATAAGAACCACGCAACCTCCCACATATCATCTATCTCTAATTTCTCTAACTTTCGTCTGTTTTTCTCTGTTAGATTAATGTGGTTCAGTAGTTTTTTTGTGATATTTTCTTTTCTGGCAAGAATACGACTTTTTTTTATTTCACTTAGATGTTGACGTGTGTTTTTTTTGAATGGGTGTTCGCCATTTATTTCTAAATTGAACTTATTTATCAATTTATTTTCTGGCATTTTGTATATATCCATGGCTAAATTTAGTATTTTTTCTATGTCGGCTGTTGAAAGGCTGGCTAGTAAATTCTGTGTGTCTATGGCAAATGCAGCATATTCTTCGGCTATTCTGATCTTTTCGTGAAGACTTATTTCTTCCTTAGATCGGGAATTCATGCTTGGCTTGTATTTTTCTAGTTTTAAAAGGACTTTTTTTAGATTCTCTGCGTGTGTTTTGCTTATTTCTATATTTTCTTTTATAAGAGAAGAAGACTGGCAAATCGGGCAATTGTAGGAATCTTCTATACAATCTAATTCAACAATCTGCAGTGGGGACTTTACTTGGTTTAGTGCCATTAGCCTAGTGTACATCTGTCTTAAAGTAGGATTTTCTGTGTAGTTCTTGTACGTTTCTAGCTCTCCTGCCATTAACCTGCCGTATAAATACCTTCTGAGTGTACTATTACTAATAACCATCCTGGGAATTATACTGCTCTGATCAACGACATTTGAGAGGCCAGTAAAGTAAAATTTTGGTATGTCTAGCATAGTATAAGGCACTCTAGTAAGTTTGCTTAAATCTTCCATTACTACTTCATAACTTACTTCCAAATTAATTGCCTGCACAATTATCTTCACATATTTCAGATAGTCTATTATGCCTTTCTTTGATTTTGCCTCATAGAACTCAGTGAGTTTCTGCAAATACACTTTGTAGTTTTCTTTATCACAGACCTCCCTTATTCCCAATGCCACTGTAAAGTTTCTACAATGCGTAGGAACCAAGCTCATCAAAGTATGATGCAAACTGTATAAAAATTCTGTGCACAAATCATTCTCACTCGGAAACATAAACTCTAGAAGGAAATTGTCTATTCTGATGGTTGATGAATTTTTCTCAAGTAAGTCATTCTTATTATCTGTTGTCTGCCCACTAGTGCTTGATACACCACTGGAATGTCCCTCTAAATCGTTGCTCTTTGAGTTGTGTTTGGGTGATAGTTCTTTTTGTCTGGGAGTTTTTTCATAAGTTTTCTGCTGATTTTTTGTTTCTACATCCTTTGTATACATTTCCATATATTCTATCATCTGCCAATCCGTTAACATGGAACTCAGTTCTCTATTGAATTCTTTTAAGCGCGGTATGTGGCATTTCAAAAGGAAATGCATTTGATTGTGCCCAATTATATTTCTTTTATCGGTAGAACCGTTTAATGAAACGCCTAAATGACTGTTTTTATGCTTCGTTATATATGATTTTATGCCAATATGCATTTTTTTAACCTTATAATACATCATTGTTGCATATTTGTTAAGCTTAAAAACATTCTGTCTTTTCTGTTTTAGTATTTCTAGCCACTTCTGTATATTTTCCAATGATGAATACAGATTCTTATTTTCGCTTTTTTCATAATTCTCCGGCAGTGCATCCATATGTATCTGCAAGTGCCCAGCGCAGTCTATACCATCTGTAATATTAATTTCAGGATTTTCGGATATACTGTCTAGATCACTATACTTAATTATATGGTACTTTATATCACTTTTTATATAATTTAATACATCTGATTTTAATTTTTTTATGGCTTCTATATCAATGGTTTCAATAATTGTGTAGTTATCTTTCTCTATTTTTTTGCATAATTTCTCCAGATCACATAGATAATTTCTGATTGTATCAATTTTATAGAAAGCTTGATCTTTTTTCATTATATTTTCATAATATATATTGTGTCTATTATTTGCCAATCTTGCTATTAACCCGAAAAGACTTATAAAATCAGTTTTGCTTAACATGTTTGGATACTCCTTAAACAGCTTCATAATAACCATGTATATTTCAGATGATAAAATAGGCAGTAAACCCCCGGATTCTTCGAATCTATTCTGGCTTAGATCCGGAGTAATATCATTTGAATTATTTATATCCCAATAGACCCCTCTGTTTTCGTAAATATTCGTATAGTCTGCCTTGCTTTTATCTAAGCATCTCTGAATTTGTTTTTTTGCTTCCAAAATTGCTAAAGTATCCTGTTTATATTCTGCTGGCAAGGCGCTGTTTATGCCTTGGGGGTCTTTCTCTATTTGAAGCATTTCTAGTGCCGGCAAAGCATCCTTAATAGCATCATATGCTTCCTTCATTTCCATGCCTGTTATAATGCTTAATCTTCTGACTTTTCTCATAATGGGAATAGAAATCATCCTTTGAACATCATTTGTAATGTCACAGTTGGTTAGTCTAATATACTGCACAGAAGTAAAGTATTCATCCAATATATTGCATATAAGATGTATTGCACTGGCCGAGCACTCCCAGAAAACAAACTCAGTTTGCAAAAAGTTTCTTTCATACTCTATCCTGTGAATTTTCATATAAGCTGCGATTTCTGGAACTTGTGACCGAGAAGTTGGTAATTTTGCAAGAACTTCTACTGTTGGGAATATTTTCTTGAATACATCATTTAAGTTTACAGTTACATTTTTAGGAATGCTGTTTTCATCACATGTCAGAAGCGATGCATTAAAGTTCGGATATTTTACCTGAAATTCAACGTTTAAGTCATCAGTTCTTTTTTTTAATTCACATTCAAATTCGTGCATTTCAGATAACTCTTCGCTCTTTACATCAAAGTCTTCATCTGAAGGCTGTATTGGCTGCATAGAAACCTCGCTGGTATTGCGCTGATTATTATGCATTTCTAGCAACTTTAAAAGAATATTCCGAATAGATTTTGAATTGGCGCACTCTGATATTATGTTTTTTTCTATCATAAACATAAAGAAATCAATCCATTTGAATAATTTGTAGTTAATTTCTGCTTCTAACTGCTTTGCCTTTTCTACCATGCTGATCATAGTATATGTTCTATAGCTTTTCCATTTACTACTATTAATAATATCTGCCATTTTAGAAATGTTACTACGTATTTTTTTGTATGATATAATCATGTCATTCAATAGAATATCTTCTATTTCAATCAGACTGTACGTATCCCCTGAATTAGTTATAGGTAACTTCATCACGGCACTGTTAATTTCTAATATTGCATCTTCCCACTCATATATATTCTTTAAAGAACGGCTAAACTCACACATGTACATCTGGTTCTGCGTAGGTAAATCAAATTCTGCATGCTTGAGTATTCCATTGCCTGGGGAGTTGGCTTTCATTAGTTTGACCCCAAACCTCTGGAGTAGTCGAATAAGCTCATTCCGTGTGTTCATACTTATTGGCGTGTAGTTAGATGCCTGCACACAGTTAAAAGTATGTGTTTCTTTAAATATGCAATCCATTAGCGCGTCTTTTGTTTTTTGCATTAAATGTGCGAATTTTTCTTTCTTTAATAGATGCAAGGAGTTATTTTGTATAACACTCTTGTTCTGCCCACATGGCATCCAAAAAAGTATATTTGGTGTCTCCTGTGTTTTTTTCTGAATTGTTTTTAGTTCTTGTTTTATGCTATACTTAATAAGCCTCTCATTTAGTGTTGCCTGCGCCCTCTCTTCCATCTTCTTTACTTTCTCTTTTTCTTGTTGCTCTTTCAAAATCAGTTCTCTTGCTTCTTCTAGTGTTTTCGCAAAAATCGGATGCTTTTTGGGATGAAGCTCAATCTGATCCATCTTTTTGTATTTATATTTTTCTGACTGTGTTTTTTTAGAAGAAACCCTTTCAGAACTTCCTTGCGCAGGAAGAGTTTCTTTTTTTTATTTTCTATTTTTTTCTTTAATTCCTTTTTAATGCTTTCTAATCGAGAATTGTACTCCTTTCTTGCTGCATATAAATCACTCAACCGCATTTCATTTTTTTCATCCAATATTAAGCTCTTTAGGCTTGTATAAAGAACCTCCTGTGAATACTTTATCTCATCTTGTGGATCTTTGTTAAGACTCAAGTTGTAAAAATGAAATGTTTTGGTTCTTATCTTAAGCATTGCACGAATCAGTTTCTCTAGTCTTTTATGCCCTATTTCCACAGTATCTCTACTTTGTGCATTTGATGTAACAAATATGTTCTGGTGTGGTGTGTATGCATTTGGCTTTAGGTTCTGTAATTTTTTCATAAATTCTGTGCTGTACTGGGCTATGTCCAGTACCTTTACTTCTTTATTTCCATTTGTGTTCTCTGCTAATTTCTCAAAGTACATTATACTTTTCTCATCATAAGTGTTTGCAGTGCTCCAAAACTCCTTGTCTTGTTCAGTGCACTGAATACATCCTATTAGACAAAGCAATAGTACTATTCTAATTATTTCTGCTTTCTTCATTCTTATCATAATAATCTTACGCATAAAATATTTTTATATTTCACCAGAATACACAAATTAATTAAAAACCATTAATATTACCATAAATAGACATAAAACAATCAGATAATTAATAATAAAGTTAATTAAACATTTTAATTTGGTTATTTGGTACAATTACTCATTTGTAATACACTTTTAGTTTCTGTGCAGTTATATACAATCCCATAGTTCTCTATAATTAGTATTTAAATCGCCAAAAGTATTTGTACTGCTAATCATTCTATGCTAAGACTAGTATAATTGGTTTATTTTCATAGCATCTGAATATTTAATGTTTATACCAATATAAAGTGAATTTTGGGTTATATTACTCTAAGAAACCAACTACTATGAAGTTGAAATGAGTATTCAAGCTTGAAATTAAATTATAATTTAAATAATAATAGCATAACATGACGGAATCTTAACCCAGAGACACTGAAGTTATATAATACAGAGTGTAAACGCACAGTGTGAATTAAATAGTGTTAAAGTCATCTAATAGTTAAGTCTAAGAAGTAACTTAAAATCATATTATAATTAATACTGGATAAGAATTATTCAATTAGATTTATTTCTGGTCATTGGTTTTTCTTAGTCTTTGCGCTTTCTTAAGACATTTATTTGCATGTCTTTGCGAGCTTTTTGAAAGAAGAGGCTTTTCTTTGTTTTTCATTTTTTGTTGACGGATTGCTCTGTGTCTTCTATCAATTTCTTCTCTAGTTAATGGCACTTCTGGCTGTATGGTTTTTTTAGTGCTAATGCTCTCTGGCTCACAGAGAATATGACCATTCTCAATTGATTCAGCACTATCTTTAATGGACAGATCTAATTTACTACTTAAACCATTAAAAATGTTCTTTTTAACCGTATTCTGTAATGGAGAATTCTGTGTATTTCCAAGTGAATTAGTCATTTCCTTGCTCTTGAGGATTATTGTTTGACTGTTTGTCTCTATTAATCCTAAATTCATTTCAGTGGGGATTGTCTTGTTCTGAGGTGTTCTATTATTATGTGCTGGGATTAAGCCGAGCATATATAATCTGTAAGATATTCCAAATGCCCGGGAAATGTTTAACCCACCTACACTTACAAGTACATTGCATGCGTTGTAAATTACTTGTAATGAGTGTACATCCCTAATGCACAATATAATAGGATCAGGAAGAAAAAAAGTGGATGGCACAAATCCAACTATTCTGTCTTCTGACTTATCCTTTTTACTATGTATCGTATCCAGTAGTACTACTTCTCTTGACTGAGTATTTGGTATGGGCAGTGCTTTGTCTACAGTACTTTCTATATCTGTAACATTTCCTAGGTTTTCTAGCTCCTCTGACTCTGTATCCTCTGCATGATCCTTTCCCACACACGGTAAAACTGTCTTAGCCACAAGTACAACACCTTTCTTGACTGTTCTTACAGACCGACGTGTCGCTGACCGGACACCTCTAGGAATGGTTTCACTCACTATTTCTTTACTTTTGACGGCAGCTTTTTTAACATGTGTTGCCACTGCCTTGGCACCCTGTACGCTTACAGTGAATATTCTTTTAGACCCGCGTATTATCTGCTTTATGGTAAAGCGCGTTCTACTCCTAGAAATATTCTCTGTGCTTCTCTCTGAGTCAACTTGATCTTGCATCATGATGTCAATAAACACATTTCAGATTTATCCTTTTTTCTAAAACACGTCCTGGTTTCTGTGTTTTCATTACTATGTAACCTATGTTTACTATATTATGTTTATGTTTCAAAAATATTAACACATTATATTATAAATAATATACACGTATAGGAGTATTTATACAATGTGTATAATATACACATATTTTTTATTATTATAAGTTTAAAGAAGTAATAAATTATTTATACTACTATGTGTAAAAAATATTTATTCAGTGCAGTACTTAAAACATAATGCACATAAAATACACCACATTATAAAATACTTTATATGCTATGATTATAAAGTTATTCACACATACTACCACCTGAAAAATCAAGCAAATAAATATTACTTGGTGACATTAGAGAAGAGTTCTTATATTCAGAAGTAGTCCAAATAATATTAAATATTCAAATATGGGCAAACAATTATTTATACACAGTATACAGCACAGGTAATAATCTAAATTATTACAGATCACAGTATATAATGTTCTTTTGGAAGGGTTAAAAATAACTAACAGGCGTGGCGTAATGGTAACGCGTCTGACTTCGGATCAGAAGATTGCGGGTTCGAGTCCCGTCGCCTGTGTTTTTTATTCTTCTTTATTTTTATTCTTAATGGCCTTTATCAACACAGACAGACTCTCTAACATTCTCTCAAATATGGAAGAGAACACGTCCAACCTAAAATACGCCATAAAGAATAATATTTCAGAAATACTAAAGAAAGAGACAAACAATGAAATAGAATCACTCAAAGAAGAAATAAGAGCATTAAAGGCGAGAGCTACAGCCGAACCCAGAAATTCAGAAATTGAAAAATGCAAAGAGAACACAGAAATATCAAAGGAAGTGGAGGAGTTAAGAGAAGAATTAAGAAATGAAAAAGAGAAGTACAGAAATTATAAAGAATGGGCTGAGAAAAAGATAAAATCACAGATGAACAATTTATTAGAGCTGAAAGGGACAATCCGGGTTATTACCAGAATAAAGCCATTTAATTCAACTGAGAAAGTATTATTCACAGATGAAATGATAGAATTCCCGCATAAGTCATTTACTAGTCATTGTAATAGAGTATTCTCACCCGGCACCACACAGAAAAAAGTATTTTCAGAGATTGAGGATCTCGTATACTCAGTTACACAGGGATATAATGTGAGTGTATTGGCGTATGGACCCACGGGCAGTGGCAAGACGTATACAATGGAGGGAAAGTCTGAACTATCATGCAGTAAAAAATTATTTGTAGTAGGGAGTGGCATAAGCGGATTCTGCAGTGAGTGCGAGTGTAATTCCTGCATAGAGAAGGGTGTTGTATATAGGAGTGCAGATGTTTTAAGTAAAGAATTAAAAAGGCTTGAAGGATTTGGGTATACGCATCAAGTGAAGATCACTGGTGTTGAATTGTATAATGATAAGGTGATTAAATCAGTAGAGAGCATGGGTGTCGATGAGATTGAGAAGGTTTTTAAGAATGTGTCAAGTGGTAGAAAAATAAGCAGTACTGAGTGCAATCAGAGAAGCAGTAGAAGTCATCTAATACTTACCATAAACATAGCCATAAGAAAAGAAACAGATCGGGCAATAGAGTATATTGAAGGGAGCCTTTGCATTGTAGACTTAGCAGGATCTGAGCGACTGAACCATTCTCTAGCAGAAGGTGATCGAATGAAAGAGGCTGTTGAAATAAATAAAAGCTTAAGCGCCCTGGGTGATGTAGTATATGCAATATCAAACAATACTCCGCATATACCGTACAGGAACTCTAAGCTTACCACTATGCTAAAATCAACACTTGGTTCGGGTGCAAAGACAGCTTTTATAATCAATGTAGACCCAGGGTCATCCATTGATGAAACAATCACTGCTTTACGGTTCTGTAATAGATTACAGGAGTGTAAATTAGGAAAGGCAAAGGTTACTTCAGTAGAAATAGTAAAATAAATTATGATATAACCAGAGACCATAAGAATTAATAAAAACCCATAAATATTAACTGTTATTATTTATAATTAGTGTAATATACTACCGCATATGGCAATATATTCATAAATAAATCAACATTTTCGAACTGATCATTTATTTGTATATTACAGTTGTTATAAACAACAACAAGCATAATTATAACATTATACAAGTCATTTGATTCTTGCATAAACATACTGCTATCTTAAATAATAATTTAGTCTATAAACACAGAGTATAGCTAATTCTAGTTCACTAGAAAGTCTAAATTCAATACAAAGCAGAGAGTCAAATGAGAAAGTTAAGCATGCTTTCACACAAATAGACGATTAGAAAACGCATAGAGACAATCGTAATACAATACTCAAAGAACTATATGCCCATGTTATTTCTAATTATAGTCCCAGAAACAAATTTCTAAATCTCTTAAAGGGCATTAAATAAAAATAATACTCTCAGTGTATTCTAAATGTAAATATTAGATGTGTTTGTGTATAGCCGATTTATTTCTATTATCTAATAATGATAATGTTTTAAGCTGTAGCTTATCTAAAATGGCTGGGTATTTGTTATAGTTATATAATACAGACTAAAGACACACTTCTGTTTTATACCGTGTTTTGATAAAATAGTTTGATATTAACTGCTCTATTTTTTTGGTTTTTGCTCTATTTTCATAATATTTCCATTTTTTACAAAATGAAGTTCTTTATAAGAAGAATCTTTTTCAATAAAAGTGCAGTAAGATTCCAATGCTTTTTTCTCATCATCGTTTTGGGCAGATGTTTTAGTTGGTGTTAGTTTAATCTTAGATAGAGTCATTTCTTTAAGAGTAGGCATTTTGCTATTAAACATAACAACTCTGTACATATCCATTGGAGTGGAAGGAAATATGGAAGAAACTGTGATTTTCTTAATCTTATTGTGCTCTGCATACTTAAATAACCTATCAGAAATCGTTTCCATCATTCCACAATCATTCGATATCATAAAGCGATTAATCAAATTGATTTCTTTTATAGTTGTTTCCCATGTGAATGGAAAGTCAATGCATTTAAGATAATCAATTACATCTTGAATCTCTGAATCACCAGAAGAGAGCCACACGTTAATTCGGGTTCTTAATAAGCTAAATCTAAATTTAGTTGGCATTTGCTTACCATCCAATGATTTAGGTGCTAATTGAATATTCATAATGTTATATAAATTATTATCTTCTTTGCTTTTTAATTTACATAGTCCTAAATCATTGTATAACTTGCTGTCTACATTAACCAATTTAGGAGAAATAGACTCACCAAGTGCTTTGTTTTTTCTTACTATATCGTCTGACTTGTTTAATTCTATTTGTTTCTGTGCAGAAGAGTCTTCTGGCTCGGCTGTTATTCTTAAGTATTCTTCTGGATTCTGCTTAATTCTATCCAAGTCTTCTATTTTAAATTCATTTGTATACGAATAGAAAATATTATTCATAGTTAAAATAGAAAGTTTATCCATTTTTCTAAGAAAGGAGAAGTCTGGCGAACCTTCAAAAACTATATTTTGGAGAACAAATTTGAATACTTCACTCAGCTTTGTTATATTGTTAAGTGAAGACGTGCTCATAAAGTCAATGTTGCTTATAGATATTTCACTCATCCCATTCATTGCGTCTAATCCAATTAACAATGGATCTATGCACTTTCCATCTATTCCATCTATTTCTACAATAAATATTTTTGATGTGCCTAGATCTAACTTAGAATCAAAGTCTATAACTGTGTTCTTGCAAATATTCAACCTGATTATATCTGAGCGCTCGCCTAATTGGGCTAATGTACTAGAGCAAATGCGGGTTTCGGCGAGTATAAGTGTGATTATTTTATCAAAAATACTATATTTGTTGAAAATAGAAGCATTTGCTGCAAATTCAAATCCTTCAAGTGTTAAAGAATACATGCTTATTGATGGATTTCCATAATATCTTAGCAGAGCGTGCTCTATGATTGGATTCTGCTGAACTTCTTTAGGATAAGAAATAATAACTGTTGTTTCTGTATGGCTCGTAATTAAATACTGATGTGATGTCTCTCCATTAGCAACGCTGTTTAGCACTTCCCATAGTGTGATTTGTAGAAAAGATTTGTTTATATAAAAATCGTCTTGTTTTTTAATTACAACCACATCTTTGTTCTTAATAATTGCATTAATAATTTCTGTGTCATTAGAATAGTTTACTTTTGGTAAGTCTGGGTTTAATTTAGCAATAGCATTTAGCATACCAACCAGTTCTTTTTCTTCTGCTGTGTCACCATCTAGATTAGAACCAATCATTTCAAATGATTTCTCTATACCCTCTAAATGCTCTTCGTTCTTTACTTCTTCTTCCACCAAAATAGCCGGTGTAGAACCAGAGCTCTGGCCTGCAGCAGGTGGTGTGGTGGTGGAAACTGCTTTTATCTCCTCAATGGATCTAGATTCATCATTAGAATCAATTATTTCAAATGATGATGCATTAGACCCCTCTTCTTCCGCAGAAATACCTGATGTAAAATTAGATCTCTGGTCTGCAGCAGGTGGCGTAATGATGGTTGCAACTGCTTTTTCTTCATCAACTGGCACAGGCCCGTTAACAGGATCAATTATTTCAAATGGCGATGCATTAGACTCTGGATGCTTTTCTTCCTCTTCTTTCTTTTTCTTTTCTTCTTCTTCTTCTTCCTCATTTATACGAGCAGTCTGTTGTAAGCCATTTTCTTTTTTTAACTTTGGTGAACTGCTAGAGTCTTTTTGTTCCTCCTTTTCTTTTTCTTTAGTTATACTAGAGGCAGCATCTATTCCTCTAGATAGGGATGTAGTCTGCTGGCCATCCAAGCCTAATGCAGCATGTGAAGTAACAGGCTCTGCACTTAATTGTGTTGGTTTATGTGCATAAACAGTAGTGGGTTCTGTATATTTTGGCGAAGAATCTATAGAAACTCTTTCGTCATTAATATCATCCTCTAACCGTGGATACAATCTGCTTCCACTGGCTGTGGATTTTGTAGGTGCAGCTGCCTTTTTAGCCAAATCATCTTTCTCAACATTTACTGGGGACTGGATACATTGAGTTTTCTCTTTTGATTTTTTAGAATCCAAATCGTGAATATTACCATGATTTTCTTTAGTAGAAACATTGCCCAATGACGATGTACTGTTTAAAGTGCATCTATTGGATACTCCTACTTTAGAAGTGGCTAATGTTGTCGGCACCACTTTATCATCAATGGGTTTATTAACCATATAAGGATGTGGATTGATAGTAACAACACCAGGCGCTACTATTGGTGTAGCTTGTTTTTTGTTCTGTTGTGTGGATGGATCGAGGTTTTTTTGAGCACTGGTAGATGGCTTTATTATAGTATTTGCTGTGCTATCATACGCCTCGCTGCTAGTTTCACTTTCACTTTTACTTATCTCTTCTCTTATTTCATATACAACTATTCCAATTGCAATCAAGATGCATAGTAGGAATATAATTAATAATATCTTAATGCTTCTCATTATAAATTAGTGATTTATCAGACTATTTATACTTTTGTCATTTAAATAACTGGTTATTTTCTATTTAAATTAAACAAATGATATCTTCAATTTATAACTTCTATGATTATAGCACCACAGTAGTTATG
>NW_013524650.1:335732-356235 GCF_000250985.1 Nematocida parisii ERTm1 | reverse complement strand
AATTATATCGAATGATGATGTATTAGACTCTAGATGCTTTTCTTCTTCTTCTTCTTCCTCATTTATACGAGCAGTCTGTTGTAAGCCATTTTCTTTTTTAACTTTGGTGAACTGCTAGAGTCTTTTTGTTCCTCCTTTTCTTTTTCTTTAGTTATACTAGAAACTGCATCTATTCCTCTAGATAGGGATGTAGTCTGCTGGCCATCCAAGCCTAATGCAGCATGTGAAGTAACAGGCCCTGCACTTAATTGTGTTGGTTTATGTGCATAAACAGTAGTGGGTTCTGTATATTTTGGCGAAGAATCTATAGAAACTCTTTCGTCATTAATATCATCCTCTAACCGTGGATACAATCTGCTTCCACTGGCTGTGGATTTTGTAGGTGCAGCTGCCTTTTTAGCCAAATCATCTTTCTCAACATTTACTGGGGACTGGGTACTTTGAGTTTGCTCTTCTAGTTTTTTATAATTCAAATCGTGAATATTACCATGATTTTCTTTAGTAGAAACATTGCCCAATGACGATGTACTGTTTAAAGTGCATCTATTGGATACTCCTACTTTAGAAGTGGCTAATGTTGTCGGCACCACTTTATCATCAATGGGTTTATTAACCATATAAGGATGTGGATTGATAGCAACAGCAGCAGGCGCCACTATTGGTGTAGCTTGTTTTTTGTTCTGTTGTGTGGATGGATCGAGGTTTTTTTGAGCACTGGTAGATGGCTTTATTATAGTATTTGCTGTGCTATCATATGCCTCGCTGCTAGTTTCACTTTCACTTTCACTTATCTCTTCTCTTATTTCATATACAACTATTCCAATTGCGATCAAGATGCATAGTAGGAATATAATTAATAATATCTTAATGCTTCTCATTATAAATTAGTGATTTATCAGACTATTTATACTTTTGTCATTTAAATAACTGGTTATTTTCTATTTAAATTAAACAAATGATATCTTCAATTTATAACTTCTATGATTATAGCACCACAGTAGTTATACGATTATAAACCAATAAAATAAATTATGAAAGAACAAATAAATATATTTGTTGTATATTACAAGTGAATATATCGGTATAAAATAGAGCTAATAATCTCTTATTTGTCTATTTATACGTTATTTCTAACAGAAATATAAATAATTCTTGTACTTTGATGCTTTTTATCTTGTTTGATCTATTTTCTAGTAAATGTACAAATAGAATATATAAGAATAAAAACCAATAATTTATTTTTCTATACTTGCATATAATTCAATAATTATGGCTAATAGCCCAAACTATTATTCCTTTGAGAAATAAAATAAAATTAGAACACTACTAACTGTACTATATAAGCAGAACTCCATCTGTTGATTATACGAATTTGAAACCCGGCTGTGTTTATAGAGCAGTAGTATATGAATATACTAATTATTTTATTTTAATACTTATAAGAATAAGTATATTTTGTCTTCTGAATAGAGAAGTCTCTTATATTTTATCTAAATATACATTATTTTATCATGTTCGGGTTATACAGTTGATTATATTGGTCCAATAATTCTTCTTATATTTATTTCTTATGATATGCAAATACTTTATATTAAATCATTCTAGTTGAAAATAAGATATATACTGGTTTAATTTGTAAAATATGAAAAATTCACAAATGCTCCGAATAATTAAAAGAAAGACAATAGTTCTGTTTATTTGGTACATGTTAATATACATAACACAACTAAATGGGTTTAAACCCATTGTTTCTGCTTCCAATTGGGAAGGCGAGTATACATTAAATAATAGCACAAGTAATAATTATTTCTTACAGCAAAGTTATTCTAGCAACCAACCCGAAAATGTGTCTGTGAATAATTTAAAAGAACCATCTTATGATGAACAACCAATATATGGAGAACAAGAATATAATTCATATGATATTCTGGATGATTTTTTAAATGCCAGTAATGATTTGCCAGAAGACTTAGATAACATACCAGTTTCAAATCTATTTGATCCAAATTATACAAATAATTCCTATAACAGCAGCTACTCTTTGTTAAATAGTGAATATTCAAACAGTTCATATATTGGTCAAGATAGTTCTTTCAATAATACACTCTTCAGAAATAACTGGGTTGAACCAGAAACACCACATACATTTGGCTCACCTTCTACAAGTATAAAATATAACCCAGAGAAAGAATATACACTACTTGAATTAAATAGTACTAATCTTGCTTGTAATAATATACAACCCGAAAATATATCTACAAATCCAATGCCATATTCTCCTCCTGCCTGCAGTGAAAACAAAAAATTGTCTAGAATCACCAAGAGTCTAGAAAGCACTCAAACAACAAGTACATCTATAGATGGAAAACAAAAAAATCAAAACTCTGAAAGTGCTATATCATACATTTCTATAAATATAAATTACAACACTGTTAATGAATTAAAGAAAATCTCCTTTATAACGTCATCTATTCGAAATTCAGACGAGTATAAAAGTATTGTAACAGCTCTGCATGATTATAAACTAAAGTATCTAGAAGATGTAAAAACCGATGAAGAACAAGAGAATCCATCCATTCTATTATATTTTGATTTTATTATAGATAGTAAATCATATACACCCGAAATTGATAACACAACCCGAATTACTGATCAATATAACAATGTATGGGCATATCTGTGTATGTCTAAAAAAGAAACTATAAAAGAAAGAATTAGTTTTATATGGTGTCTATGCAGGAATCCCCAACAAGAAATCAAAATGTTCGAAAATTGTAATTTGTCCTACTATCCAGGAATTTTAATAGATTTAAATATCAAGTGTGCGTCTTTTTATAATATTCCTAAAAAATATTCTATACAAAACAAATTGGTAGAACGCGATGCAAGCACGATTACACTTAGTGATATATACGCTAAAAGAAATATAAATATTCTGTGGCATGCAGAAAGTATGTTAATCTCTCATAATAATCAGATCTTACAGAGATTTTCTAATAATATCTTGCAAGAAGATATAGAAGACTGGAATCTAAAACAGCATTTGCTATTAATTCTATGCATTCCAGAAATATATGAAGATCTTTTTTATATGAAATATGAAGATATTGGTCTGCTAAAACAAAAAATCTTGGTCAGCACTTTTAATAAAAAATATGAAAACATATGGCGTCGATTTTGTATTATAAAATACTTATATGGAAAAGTTCATAATGACAATATAATTATGCGTATCGCGTACAAAAACATACTAAATATTAAAATCAAAAAATCTATACGCAACTGTGATGGTATTAGTGTGTATGAAACTGCATTTAGCACATTTGCTTTTTTCTATAAGTATTCCTTGCATTTATATACAAAAAATACAAAACTCGACACAGCTAGTCCTTCTTTTTTAGATATGAATAAAAACAGCTGCCCGTATATGAGAAAATATACAAAGATGCATTTATCTAACCAAAACCTATATCAAGGAAAGAATGTTATTTTAGCAATTAATACCAAAATGCTGTTTCTGTCATTTAAATACAATCGCACAGAGAAGAAAAGTAGAGTATTGGATAAAATAAAAGATAAAGAGACTATCTATGCATATAATAGTAGGAATTACGCGATGCTGTCTTATACACAGCACTATCATGTTCAGCTTGTAGATAACAGTACACATTGCATGCATGTTATACATCTTCCCTTTTTTGTAACTACAGAGAATGGCACTATATCGTATCACTATATACACACAATTGAGGAAATTGCAAAGTATATAATAGACACATTCTATGCTGTAATTATAAATAGCAATAAAAACCCGCGCTATACTATATATCCATTTAAATACAGCAGAAAGGATAAGACGTGGTCAATGATAACTAGGCCCGAGCCTAAAAAAGATCAGATTAAAAAAAGAAGACTTGAGAATAGCGATGAGATATGTGACATGGACAAGACCGTAGAAGAGATGCACAATGATGGATTCAATGTTGTATTCTACTACATGAAAAAGAATATAGAAATTACTGAGTTTGTGTTTGCACAGTTTAACCCTATTGATGCAGAGACAATTAATGCTGCATATAGAGAAAACGAAGCAGAAGCAAAGAAGTTATTTGATGGGTATGTGCCAAATAATGATGCACCACGAATCCCACTCTTTCTACCTAGACTAATGACCTCTGCAGTGCATTTTGGTCCATATGTTCTAAAGCCAGAAAAATATAAAATTATATCCAACGAAGACTACCAAAACCCAATTGCCGTTGAATTTTTCAATTGGCTGGATGTTTTAGTCAAAAGAAAAGATCTAAAACTTACAACTATAGAACTACTTAAAAAGTTTAGACATGAAATATACTATTACAGCGATTTCTACATACTAGGTCTAAACACTCCATATGAAGACTGCGGCTGCTATGGCATGGAATTTAATCAAAAAGAATTAAAAGATGATATAATAGAGATGTCTTGGACCACGAAAAAACAACTTGGTATAGGAGAGTACAATAACTACAGCATTAATATAAAATCAAAGTCGCAATTATATACTAATATGTCAGATCTGGTGAGAGCTTCCCTGATATCTTCGTTCTTACAAATAATTCAAAGAAAGCATGTGTCACAAGACATGCTTCGTTATGGAGTATGCATATATACAAAAAAAAATATGCCAAGCAAAATCTTTACAGTCTCTTTACTATGCTCAGAAATGAAAACCCGCATGGAAGGCTTGTTCTGTGAGGATCATGAAATGCATCATATGCTTAGCCCACGATTAAAAGAAAACACTCAATACTTAAACAATTTCCAAGATATAGATACTTTAGATGTTTTAAATATTTCTAAACTATACATAACCATAAAGGAAGTTAATTATACAAAGTCTAAACTCGGTTTGCACTATACTATCCTAAATTCACTCTTTAATAGCTATTAATAATAGTAAATTATGTAAACAATCAAATGCTAATAATGTGAGTCTACTATTTAAGCAGGCATAAAATACTACTAGTTAATAAAAATCATAACGATTCTCTATTTTAATTTTATTTAGTACAAGAATATTCTATAATATTCTCTTCCTATATGCCACGCAATAGGTTATTATATACAGAAATATAAATATGTATTATAGTTGACTAAATACTTTTGGTTCAAGTGTTTTTTAGTTGTTTTGTTTATGTGTTATACTCTGGTGTATATAATTGTTCAATTGGTGTGGTTTATTTCTTATATAATTCCTAGTCATTATAATGTTTAAGTTATATTTATTGTATGTTTTATTATTAAATATAAGCTATTCTATTGGTTTTAAATATTTTCATTCTTTTATAAATAATCCTTTCACTTTTTATATTACAATGGAATTATATACGTGTTTATTTATAATTTACAACTATAACAAAAAAATATTAGTAATAAGATACATATGGACTATTACTGAAGAAACAATTATAACCCGAATTATTGTGATGGCACCACCACTCATGGGCTTACACATGAGAGCGATCCTTCTACGCACCATCTTGCACAATGATGCCGCCATGATAAAATGTTAGGATCTAAGAGTCAGTATAACAACTTTCGACTATTTAATCGAAACTCTTCTCTAACTTAGGAGGAGACTTTGGGAAGCATCGACAGCTAACTTCAGCGCCAGATCTAACACAGCTGTGCTTTAGGACTTCGAGTTCGCACAGGCTTAGGTCGCTTTCTAAAGACAATAAAGAGCTCTCGCCTTTCACACTCTTCTCTATCTTGGTTACGTAGCAGGGTGGGGATGGCGTTACTCCTCGTGAGTACGTCAAATACATACTAAGACAGACACAAACCAGATGATATATAAATTATTAGAACATTGTATATTTATAGAAATATCAATATATTAACATAAGTATAAAAATATATTATTATAAGAGGGTGTGCGAAGATGTGAAATTGAAGCAAGTATTTAAGATGAAGATTATACTATAACCCGAGATAATAGGCCAAACCGCAGGGGATTAAACCAGAAAGATTTGAATTTAGTATTATAAAGTATAAATAAGAAATGTGAATTAAATGAATTTTAAAGCTTACCAAAAAGTATTTCTAAGAAACAATTCAATATAAAGACAAAATTTGATATATCTAAATATAAAAACATATAAATAGATAAAATATTATTTTATAGAATGAAAAATTGCAATGCAGCTGTATTAGAGAGCATGGACATAGATATGAAAAAAATAGAAAAGCCCTACAATAAAATCAAAAAAAGGTTAAATAAAGAATCCGTTCAAGGCCTAGCAGAAATGTCTTTGGGCCTAGACGAACCAGAAGATTTTTCTACTAGAGATGGAGTATATGCCAAAACATGTATTGGAATAGCAAGTGATGTATATAAATACTTTATTTTACCCATGATGCTTTACTATAGTATAATGATCATTGCAAAAGTACCTTTTGTTATATTTAATGGTGTAGCAGCAGGTAGAGATATTGCTCCAGATAGAAGAATCGCATTAAAATCCCAATTTGATGACTTTCCTCTTTTAACTTCTATATTTATGCTGTGGGGCATAATAGTTTACGCTGTAGGCACTATTAGGTATATGACAATTTGGAGAAGTAAATTATTTGTGAACTCATACACTATGTCTAAACCGTGTGCATTGCTATTGGATAGTTTATTTATTGGGTTAATTGTACTTTGGGGATTGGCAAGCTCAGTTCTTAATTCTGGATATAGTTTTGTCATAGATTTATTAGTTTTTGTGGCAATGCATATATTCCAGCTTATAGTAGGAGTTATATATAAGTGCATAAATACAAATAAGAACAATGATCTGTCTTTTTCTAGCTTTACTGGATCACGCTTCCATGTAGGATTTAGTATAACACACTGTATAACAGCAATTATACTTTGTTCTATCTTTATTGTAATAATGCCTCAATCACTAGAGTCATTAAGCAATTCAGCATAAGCTTACATGCGCATATTATTTATAATTTATATTTGATATATTATACCTACTCTGTATTAAATATAAATAATGTAAATTTATTTTTATTCTTCTAGTAACAATAAAATACTATTTATGCCTTACATATTATAAATATTCTTAATAATACCAGTATATTAACAGCATATGAAGTACAAGAAATGAGCACGCAGTACTCACACACTATTCATCTGGCTGAGCATCCACACATCTTATACCAACAAATTATTATATATTAAACACAGTATATCGTATATAAAACAGTTAATAAAGAACAAAGCCAGTACAATCTATAGTTATGATGATAAATTCAACTATAACCCGAACTCAGATAGTTTTATATGAATACTTTAAAATATAAACCGTAGATTGTACATAAACACGGGTGCAGTACTAAATATACAGTAGTATATAAATAATTATTTATAAGAAATCAAGTCATTTATTATTATAGTATGGAATAAATTTAAATCTGTACACATTTATAATATAAATAGAAAATAGTAATAAACCAAACAAATCCAGGAATATAAGAATTAATTAAATGTAAACAATTCAGGTGTTTTACTTAATTAAGCAAATTTACTTAATATTCACGTATTCTAGATTATACAGTTAGAATAAGAAATACAGTAATTATCAGATAATTACAGTATTTAGACATTATATTATTATAAGAATATTCTATTATTCTACTGGATGAACATTTATATTTGTATAAAAAAATATTTAATGAAGTTAGTGATCACTACGGGGACATTTGGATTTAATGCACTGATTGATGAGATTGTATATTCACTTGATATAATTAGTAAGAAGTATAATGAAATAGTGATTCAATATGGAAAGAGTGAACCAGACTCATTGAAATCACTGGATATTCATAACAAAACATCAATACATCTCACAAAGACAGCATATTATACATCATTTACTGAATTTATACGGGGTGCAGATCTTGTAATTACGCACGCAGGTACTGGCACGATTCTTTCTCTGCTTACACATTCCGTTCCATTTATAGTTGTTCCAAATGAGTCATTATCAAATAATCACCAGAAAGAGTATACAGATGCACTTGCAAGTGCTGTGATTGTATCAGACATTAAAAGAATTACAGAAAATATTCTAAAAGAGAACAGGCAAAGTCATACACTCAATGTATCTTCATCTCTCTGGGCAAACCATTTTATACCGCTGTTATGATATGTATTACTACAATATATGTATACAGAATAAATATACAATAGTATCGCACAATTTTCAGGCTATAGAATATTCCATATAATTTCCGGGTGTTTAGTGATGTTTAAGAGAGGGCATTCTTATAACTACTTATTTAAGCAGTTATTTATAGGGTGACAAGAAATGAATTATAAATTATAAATACACAGAAGCACAGAAGTTTAAAAATATTTAATACTTTGGTCTGACGGAAATAGAGGAGAGAATCTCATTTGCAGTTATAATCTTATTGCTTATAAGCAAAATATCATTCTTGGGGAATTCTTTAGTAAAAAGCAGAACAAGGGCCCGATACTCAATGAAACTTATTCCACCGCCCATAAATACAATTATGGTCTTTCTATTGCCAGGAATATTACGTACAATTGGGTATTTAGTGGTGCTTAGTCTATTGTTTTTTAAATCAGTAATTATTCTTACTAATTCAGGAATATATCCTAACTTTCTGGACTGATTACGTTCATATGATGGCCTTCGTAGGTTTTGGTAGTTTTTTATGTATGTCTTTGTGAATAATTCTATTTCTTTTTTGTATCCATCGAATAGTATCCATTTCTGCTGTTTATCCTTCCAGAGTGTTTTTAGAATATTGGGTGATCGGGCAGTCACCTCGCATAAATACTCTATTAGAGCAAGTCTTAGTTTTTGTTGCTCAGTTGCATCCTTAATAGATTCTAATAGGTTTATCGGCACATCTTCAATTAGATCAGCCATTGCTTCAGAGACAGAATCATTTTCTACACAGGCATTGGATATTTCTGTTATGGCCTTAAGATGCATTGTTAGTCGGTTACTTTCCTTTGCTTTGTTTTTAACATTTGTTATAAACTCACCAGCTAATTCTCTTGACACTTTTACATCTTCAAAAGAGTCTTTTAGTCTTTCTGTGGCGTACACAATATCCTTAAACTTACACTCTTTAAAGAACTTATCATCCCTTGAAATGCACAGATTATTATGCCCCCAGGTGATCATTCCAGGTTTATACTCTAAATACTCAGCTGCCATGCTTTGGTACGTCCATGGGTACATAATGGGAGTGAATAAGTCAACTACTCTGTCAAGTATTAATATGTCAGAATTAGTACTTTTACACTTAGCCCCAGCGTCAATGTACATCGCTGTTTTATAGGAAAGTTCCGAACCAAACAAATACCGTATACGCGGGCTAACATTCAACCCCTTTAACAGACATGCAAGGGACTGTGCTATTTCCTGATCATTTGTGCCGTTTAAAATAATTAGATTATCATCCACTGGAATGCCCGGAAAGTATAATTCTTGTAATTCTTTAATTATCCCGTTTATGTCCTTTTTTGCTATTTCTTCAATTTCAGCATCTGATAATTCGTCTGTTATAAAGACATAGTACTCTTTATAAACTTGTTTTTGAACTTCTTCAGCAAGAAGGGGCAAGCTAGTTTTGCTTAGAATGGCTACACACGACACATCAATTGGCTGCCTGGTACTTCTAATGGTTTCAAAAAGAAAGAAGTCATATGAAAGTAATTCTGCATGGGATATAATGGGGCTGATAGAATCCCGGGTATACTCGTCTAGGAGTAGTGCTTTAATACCGTCCCCTCTTCCTAGGGCATTCCTTATATCTTCAAGCAAAGAATCCATATAAACATAAACAAAGAGAGATTTATTTTCCTTATTCTGTGAAACTACTTTTCCAGGGCGTGCTATTCCAAGAGTCTGAAAAGCCCTTTTCTCTCCAATGCTTTCCCCAGATGAGTTTATCGCAGAAAAGGGGCTCTTCATACTTCCATGAGAAGTAAGTAGATGCAGAGTTTGCACTAGCCCATGTTTCCGTGGTAATTAGCTCTGACTCACTAATATGCGTGTCAGATGCAATGACAGATTTATCTCCTATGGTGTAAATGGCTCTTTTTTTCTCTGATGCCCGCAGTTCTGCTAAGTAGTACTGGATATCAACTGGCTCCTGTGTAAAAACCTCAATTAGATTTATTCTAAATCTGAACCTCTGTGCGCCTAAAGCATAGAAATCAGAGAATGAAAGAGGGTGCCAGGCCCCATGCATCATATAAGGAGTCTCTCCGGCAAGTTCCATCACGTCTTTATACATTTTGTATAGAGACTCTTTGTTCTTCGTTGGTGTTCGTATGATTACATTGTGTCCTGCTTCTGTTGTACTGTCAAATTTAATGTAGACTCCATTCTTCTTCATTAACCTCTGAATTGATTTTCCGCCGTACCCAATAATTCTCTTATGGTGCTTTTCATGGAGGTAGAAGGAGTGCTCCGTTGGAAGTTCATCCTCTATCATGCTTAGGGAGAATTCAGCATTATGCGACCCGCCCTGTATTAACACAGAAATCATTGCGTCCTTTCGTATTGTTAGGTTACAGTCACTCTCTCTGGCGACTTTGTTTAACTTGCCATTTTTCTTTCCACAGATGAATTCTTCAATTGCTGGAGGTATTAAAACAGAAATTTCGCACTGCATGTCTATCTCACGAAGAATCTTTTTTACTTCGCATGCCTCGCCCACAACAAGAATATAACCAGGCAGATTAAACAAAAACACTTTTGCCGTGGTGTACGGGTCAATCCTTTGAATTTTCAAGGTTATAATTGATATAAAGAGCATTTCCATCTCAGAGACCGCATCTTTCAACAGTTTCTTACAGAATCCAGTCATCTCAATAGATGCCGTAGAGTTTAAATATGAAATGTTCGTTATGTACGTTTCATTCTTCACAAGAATATCTTCAATAGAGAGCCGCATGTAAGTTAGCGAGTATAGCAGAGACACTTTGTCAACTACTAAATCTTTCTTAAATACGGGAGTCTTTGGCTTTGAAGCACTTATGTACTCAGAGGAGGCAGCTGCAAGAAGAGCATTACTGCAAAGTATTTTACTTTCAAAATAGACGTGTCCACCACTGGCCAGAATATCCGCAGCATGAACAGGTGTGTTTATTAAGGAAGGTGCACGGCCGTGCATCTTTTCAATGAGCTTGTACATCTCAGTCCTTGTTTTAAAGACTTTCTTCTCATTTCCTGTTATGGTCACTGTGAAGTGCGACTTTAAGAAGTTGTAGTGAATGGCTGTGTTATTCCAGGAGGATATCTGGTCAAACTCCATAAGAAGGTTGTTCTTGTTACTGAGCAGATACGGCGGCAGTGACGTACAGATAGATATGTTATACGCACTTGATATTTCTGTAAGGATGATTTCCAAGTACTCCCCAGAGAAAGTGCTAATTGAAATTTTAGTGCCAGAGTCCTTAATCCTGCGGTATGAGAGCTTTGCTATTTGCAGCAGTTTTTTCTCCAAGTCATTAACGAATTTAATCAACTGCCGCTCGGAGGCGTCTGTTAGAAAAAGAAAAAACTCAAAAGTGTGCGTTTCTTTAAGCGAGTATTCCGCCATTGGGGAAGAGAGAAGCATGGTTGAAGAAAAACCGCTGGCTGTATATGTGCGGAGTGTGAAACAGGATTATAGCATGCACGAATGGGATGCGTGTGCGTAGACCAATAGCAAAAATGACAAGGGGGGGATTCGAACCCCCGCCTTCATACGAAGACTAGGACCTAAACCTAGCGCCTTGGACCGCTCGGCCACCTTGCCCTACAAATATGAAACATTCCACGGCCACCTTAATAAAAGAATAATATTTTTGTTTACTATGAAATACAAAGAAGGAATGCCACTGACGAGCATAGGCCAGGCTGGCAATCACTTACTGATGGGCGGGGGTGGAGGAAACCCTCTTTACGGATTCCCGAACAGGTTAGTACTAGTTGATACAGAGTTTAATGAAGTATGGTCACAGACAGTCAAGGAGATAGTTGTCTCTGCGAAGGTGTACAGCAACCGGTATGCGATTGTAGAGTACCCCGACTCATTCGAACTATTTTTCATAGAGGCCGGGAAGATAGAAGGCCCTTTCCCCCTTTATTTCGGGATGCACTCACCCGTGATAGTGAAGGACGTTCTGTACTACGTAAGGGAGGGCCGGGTGTACAGCGCAGAGGTCTCAAAAATAAGAAAAGAAAAGGAAAAAAGGGAGACGGCAGAAAAAGAAGAAAATGAAAAACGGGGCAGTGATTTAGAAGAAGAAAGTGCAGAAGTACGGCTGGGAGAAGGATCGAAAGTCCGGTCACTTTACACAAACGGTGCATCGGTTCTTTATACAACGGCCAAGAACGGTGCCCTATTCCTTACACAGGAGAGCGAGGAGCAGGTCATGCTTGATGGAGTGATTACTAATTATACAGCGAATAAGTCATTCGGGTACATTATCCAGCTGAAGGATGACGAGTCCCTTATAAACATGACGCACAACGGCCGGACGTGGACTGTGATTGAGCCTATGTGCATTACCGTACACTCCACGGGAGACGGTCGGTTTTATGTGGGCACGGGCACTGGCGAGGTGATTGCGTATACGGGCGGGGTTGAGTTATGGAGGAAGAAGTTATTCCCGTCGCCTGTTTCATGCATAACGAGTGCCCAGGGCGTATTATACTGCACGTGCATTAATGGGCAGGTATCAAAGACGTCTCGAGACGGTGCGATGCGCCGGGTGGTCAAAGTGGGCTTATTATGTGTTGGTTTATCTGCGTGCCTGGGTGTGACGAAGTATTATGCTGAGGCGCAGGCGTCGAAGGCCATTGCGTGTGTGTACGGGTACATTCAAGCAAAATTCGGGAAGTAATAAAAAGGAACTCTCTCACAGGGAATCGAACCCTGGTCCCCCGCGTGACAAGCGAGAATGATAACCACTACACCATGAGAGATCCATTAAAGATATACGTATACACAGCATGTGCGCATAATAACTCAAGAGTATATTCTTATTTACTGCTGTTGTATTTACCATATAGAAATAAATTTAATTGGATCAAGTATTTAACTTATAATCATAAACCGTACAGATAGAATGTATAATTAGCACGAATAGGATTAATTACCTTAATTACCTTAATTATATTTCCATATATAGAAACTCAGTTATAAAAAATTTGCAAATTTCATGATGAGAGTATGGATGATCATTAATATACTGCTACAATTAGTGCGTACAAGGATGGAATTATCTGACATACAGGATATACAAGGGACACTCATTGATGATCAGAACAGGTTTATAATTAAATCATCAGGACCACTCAACCCATTACATGGATACATTTACATTAATAGGTCATATATGCATAATAAACGGTTTTACTCACCTGAAATTAAAACCAGCTACACCATGAAAGTATCCCAGAATAAGAGCAGTACCACACCAGAATACGTATACACAAGAACCCCAGTACACGATAAAGTATACACAGACTTACGCACAGGAGGTGTAACTGAGAAGTATTTAGGGAAGTACCATACGAGGATACTTAAAATGTTCCCGTCATGTGATGGGGTTATTTCGATTACGTCAAGTATACCTGACTCATTATTTACGTTCTTAAAGGCCCAGTCGACTGTACCGTATACTAAGTACATACTTGCATCATTATTACTTCTAGGGGAGGGTGCAGACATTAGAATACGCATTGATTACAGTGGGAGTATAAATAGACTTATCCTGTATAACAGAGACAGCACTAAGAAGTTCATTAATGTCCCGTTATACGTTAGGGTTACAGATACAGCCACAGGGAGTATTAAGGACAAGTATCAATCAGAAGTTGTAGAGACGGTTAATTTCTTTGTACAGTGCAGGACCCATCCGCACTTAAGGAAACAGGGCGAGTTCAGTGAGCCAATTACAAGGGAAGGTTTCTTATCGGGTAAGTTCATGAACAGTGCCCGGTTCCTGATCCAGTCGTATATTTTCGAATTTATTCAGAGCCGATCGGAGTATATCGAATTTATACGGGCCGTGTATGAAATATTAGATGACCACCTCACAGGAGAGTCCGTGCATAAGAAGAAGTCTTCATGGCGTAGATTATTTAATGCATGCTTCACATATAAAGATGATTTAAGCTCAGAAATGGCGTATGTCATGCCGTTTTATGCGATTAATAAGAGACTGTCCCTGTATAGAACATTCCCACTTCAAGCCCATGGACAAGTACCTACACCAACAAGAGTCCCTGTTTATATAAGACAAGATCGGGCATTCTCCAGGGATAATAACGAGCAGTACAGTAATTGTGCAGAATCAGCTATTCTAGGCCTATTCTACTGCTTAGTGTATGATGAGCATACTAATACGTATACAACAGCACACATAAGGAGTGCCTCATCAGACTTAATTAGATTCTTTAAGGTGTACACTGCACCCAGTGACTGTACAGATATGGACAAGCACAGATTATGGTGTACAGTCGTATCTGATTTAGAGGACATGCAGGTACAGTACCGTATACGTAATAATAATATCATGAGTGGCCTCATAAATATTTACAGGGTTATAGCAGGCGTAACCGGGAGGACACTCGAATTATCCGGGGCACTGAATGATTTACACAAACTAAGCATTAAATCAGTCCTATCTGAGAGTGACACTATTTATATACAGGAGAGTATTAAGTCCTTATTACTGCCTATATGTACGTATACAAGCATACGTATTATATGTACATCCATGGAGTGCACTAAACTAGCAAATGGTTCATCAGATATAATCGGCAATGTACGCATAATATTCACATCTACAGCCGGGTTACATAATGAAGTATGCTTAATGATCCAGGATAAGCATACTAAACTTACCTTAATAACAGACAACCACAATAACACACAGATAATTAATGAACTAACCCATCTTATGCATACGTATACGGGTATAAACTGTTTTATAGTGTACCTCATCACAGAGTGCATTAATAATGAGATTATACAAGTATCTTCAGGATACGCACATGAACCATACGAGTCCATTAATGAGATCAGTGCACTCATCAGGAACCAGGATAATTCAAGTGTATTACGTACATTCCTGTGTAAAAGTATCAATAATATCGAGTATAAGTCATTATTCATACTGGCATTCTTAACACAGACACTGTCCGTATACGTACCGTATAATAATAACGTACTAAGGTTCACGCATAACCTTATAGGGAGTACTTCATTAGATGATACAAGTATACGTAATAAGATACTGTATGGTTTCATATACAATAATAACCATAAAGTATACTACCCAGATGTAGAGTATACAAGTACTGATTTATGCAGTATTAGTGTACATGAAGTATCTTATATATATAATTATATAATGGGATTGAGTGTGGTGCCCATGGTAGAGTGTTTATGTAGAACCGTACAAGTATCTAGACCAGGCACGTATGTATATAATATACTGTATGGTAATTTACAATCAGAAGTATTCATATATAAAGTAGTTAAGACTGGTTGTATAAATCAGTTAGTCAGTATATATAATACGATTACTACGTATAATACAGATAGTTTATGCATTAATCATACTGTATGTTGCTGGTTTACGTATATATGTATACATTATTCATATAAGTATGATTATATTAAGTATATATACAGTATTATACTATCAAGAAGAGTGCACAGAGAGGCAGTTAATAAGATGATTAGTTCTGGGTACATCAAGGAAGCAGCTTATAATTTCAAAATGGCACGGGATGTGCTGTGTACAGGGAACGAGTACAACAGGATTATATATGAAGAAATGGATAGGGTCATAACAGATACTAATAATCAGTACACTAAGCATAAGAATGGGCATAAATTAGTATTTTAAGCATAACCCGATATAACCCGACATAACACATGCACATATACATATATACATACTATATAATGCCCTATACGTACCTATTATACTATACCATGCACTATATATATACACTATATATACACCTATTATGCCCTATACGTACCTATATATACATGCTTATACATGTGCTATATATACTTATATACCTATTATACACCTATATACATGTAATTATTACTATGCCGTATATATACTTATATTATATATACCTATACGTACCATATACACCTATATATACTATACCATGCACTATATATACTATATAATACATGCCCTATATACTATATACACCTATATATACCTATATATATAATATACTTATACTATAGTATGCCCTATATATACTTATACATACTTATACATGATCTATATGTACCTGTCCTATTATGTACTTATATACATCTATACGGGTTATATACCCTATATGCACTTATACACCTATATCATGCCTTATATACACCTGTCTTATACCACTGATATTCCATATCCCCTCCATATCTTCTTCTCCTTCTCCTCCTTCTGCTTATCCTTCTGCTTATCCTTCTTTATTCTTATTTTATTAATTTATAATTTATTAATAATTTTGTTATATTTTGTTATATTGTGGTATAAATTATAATTCCGTTATTATTTCTATTTTAGGTAATTTTTAATATAATAAGCTTCCTGATTTTCTATTTATTTCCTGATTTTTTATGCAAATTTTTTCCACTGTCTGAGCAGATCTAAATAATCAACTGTGCACCCACTCATTACGGCCATTCTCCAGTCAAACTGATTTATCCCCTTAAGGTGGTTCTGCATATAAATAGAAGACATAATTATATTCGTATACGATGAGTCTAAGAAGACTTTATGCTGCCTCGCTAGAAAGTAGATCTTAAGTGCCCTGTCAAAAGTGCTCCATTTCTTATTACACATACCCCAATAAGAAATGGCACTTTTTATGAAAGTGTCCTTCTCCTGTGGTGTATGCTTATTAAGCATGTTCCTGTCTATGATCAATGAGAGTGCACTCCTTTTATGGCCTAAGCAGATGGCTTTAATTAAATCTGATAGATTATTACGCTGTGTTAGTGTAAGACTGTGTGTTAGTCCTGCGTCATACACTATAATTGGCGTATGCATACGTGAACTACTTGTCTGTGCTGTACGTGCACCTGTGTATACGGATAAGTTCCCTGGGTGTAAATCGGAGTGAATGAACCTGTCCTTGAAAATCATTTTCATGAACATAATCAGGAGACTCTTTGAAGTATTCTTGTCCCATGGGGGTATCTTAGTGCCTGGCCAGTACTCCGTGAGCAGGATCCTTTTAGTCGCCAGGATGGGCTTCGGGAATATAAAGCTGGGTCGGTTTATGAAGTAAGACAGTGCTTGGTTTATGACTGAGCTGTTTTCGACTGTGGACTGATAATATGAGAAGTTCCTTCTGAACTGGTCGGTGTTCATTTTCTCCTTTCTTAAATCCATTTGTGCGTGCATGTTCTGCTTAAACTCCCTGTAAAACCGGGTGGCACCGCATACCCATGAGATAAATTCAAGGACGTGGATGTCCGTGGACACACGCACTGCCGTGCTCTCATCAATTATTTTTAGTGCATAGTCTTTATTACCCATGCGTACCTTATACACTTGTGATATACACCCAGCACCAATTCTTTGTTTTAATGCCGTATCTGGCAGTCGGACACCCACTTCCTTATAGAGAATGTCTAATGGATGGTTTTGTAGTTTAACTTCTGGTGCTGAGTCTTGTATACTCCGTAATTTTATGATTAATTCGTCTGAGAAGACTTCTGTGCGCGTGGATAGGAACTGGCCCAGCTTCATTATAAGGGGACCATTTGTTGTAAGTGCATTGAACACGGCCGATGCACCGAGGCTCTTTGAGATACAATTGGCACTTAATGATACAATTGTATCCACCAGGAGGAACTTTGCCATTCTACAACCAGAACGTATATAATCGTATGCAGTGACACTTTTATCGTGCTTATAAGTCTTATTTATGGACTTATCCACTGCATGCAGTGACTCTATGAGTGGTGGTGGGTATAAAAGGCTCGTGCATACTGGATATTTCATATGAAAAAATTCTGAGTGTGAATTACCCCGGGGCTTAATGAAAAGTATTCTATACGGAATTCGGGTTATATCGGGTTATACCGGTTTAATTAGTAATATACACCAGGAGTATGGACAAGTCATTCTGTATACGTATAATCAACAGAATATTTAACAACCCGATATAACCCGAATTATAGTGGATATCTTATATAAAGCAGATGACCGGAATTTAAATTTCCGAATACTTCTGGGATGGCTAAATTAATTTTATAATAATGCCTGAATTAGGAAATTTCAGGTTATTTATATGCGTAATAATGGGACTATATGAATAAACCAGAAGAGAACGTACAAAATACAGAAATTATCAGAAATGAGAAGGTTCCTGATACATCCAGGAAATTGCGTATGATACAGAGTATACCTAATACTACTACCGGATACTCTCATAAGGAGAGTGTTCCTGAGCACATGTATAATTATATATGGGCCCATCTTCAAAGTATTGAATTTAAAAAGGTATTTGCAATTAGCACTGCATGGTTATTACTGATACTTGCCACAGTGTATACGTGCATGAACACTCTGGAGAAGTTCGGGTATTCACTTGTTTCATTAGGGATGTTTCCACTTCAATGGGTATCCAGTTCATTTTTTGTGGTATGCACGGGTATATGCATATTCTTAAAGAATACTAAGTACGTAAAAGTAGCAAGTACAAGTATAAGGGAGTACTTGGCAATTATTATACTTATTCTTATGTTTATAACGAATATTACTGCATCCCGTAAACCCACAGGATTTTATGCGTATGATATTCTGTGCATGGGGTGTATAACAGGCATATGGGCATTTAAGTCCACATTTACTGATTCAGCCATAAAAGGGTACTTTATAAGAAAGGCAGTCACTATTTGTATGGGAACTATCCTTATAATATGCATGGTATGCGGGTATATTAGTGCGTATTATTACAGCATAAGTATTACTCCTCTTTTATGCAGTACATTATTCTTATCTGGGTATATAATGAGTCTTTTAGTGGTTCAGTTCAATGGGAAGTTCAGTTCAATCGAAAGGATAATTACTGATGATATGGTGAGGATTCTATTTTCTACGGTCTTTCTGTTTTACATTACCATGCTTGGGTTTAATTACAGGGTAGCTAATGATATGGCCATTGAGAGAACCATTATTTCACCTACTCTTATGACAATAACAACACTTTCTATTTTACAGTTACTAATTAAAAGCTGTGAAGCAGATATACTCTACTACTCTATAAAGAACAAGTACAGGCACAGGCAACCACCTGCACATTATTTATACAAGATAATATTTAGGTCGATGGTTGGTCTTTTTATTATATCGATAGTCTTAGTGTTTATTTTTGATACGCGGTACAGGATGAGCGTACCAAGTTTCTTATCTTCTAAGTCATACGCACGCAGTCTGAGTGCCTTAAAAATACCATTTGGTGTTTCTGCTGGTAATGCATTTTCTAAGTACAAGTAGGTTTATTACTTATTGTGTACAGGATATTCATAATATACAAACACTGGCGTATAGACTCAATTTATGGTTTGTATATTGTTCCTGGGAGTCTACCACGCCCTGGATACTGATGATGGTTTATTTGTTTATTTGTTCATATGGAATATATAAACCAAACATTCAACACAGCCCTGTACGAACATGTCTATAAAACACTTATTAAAGATTCAGGTATTTATACTATGTATACTAATTCACTGCACCAAGAACATATCTGCTCTTAATTTACCAATCTTAAATGAATCTAACCCGAAAAAGCCAAGTAGCCTATCCCTGCCCATTGGGGATTTCTCCTCAGATGAAGTTATCCCGATGAGCAAGAAGTCCTCAAAGAAGGGTTCTTCTAAATCCACGAAGAAACAAGAATCTTCATCGAGTGATGTGGAAAGCACTGAGGGTGTAAAGTCAAAAGGTAAAAGTAGCACTAAAAATAAGTCTAAGAAGTCCAAATCAGGTTCCTCAGATAAAGAAGAAGTTCTTTCTGACTTAGTCTCTGATAGTGAAAAGCCCGAGAAGGATGCACCTGACGGTAAATCCAATTTTTCATTTACATCAGCAATTGGAGAATTCTTTAGCAAACGGATTGTTCAAATTATTTTAATTTGTATTGGGGGCTTAGCAGTTGCTTCTGTTTTAATTTTTATAGGGGTATCCACGATCTCAAATTATATATCAGAAAGAAATAACCGGCGTAAGTATACGGCATCTTTAAAACCCGCGTATACCTCAGCAGGCACCAAGAAAGAAGCTCTGCAAGCTGCAATAAATGTATAATTGTTTTTTATGTAAGTAATCAAGGCATTATCGCGGTATAACCCGAATTCTGAATATTTTAAAGCCGTGCCCATATAGAAACAGCGCATTATAATACCACAGCACAGCACAAGGCATAATAAGCACATAATACGT
>NW_013524650.1:297207-335470 GCF_000250985.1 Nematocida parisii ERTm1 | reverse complement strand
CCAGGCATAATACGCATATAATACAGGCATAATATGTACATAAGCTAGGCATAATACGCACACTATAATACAGGCATAATAAGCACATAAACTAGTCATGCCATAGCCATAAACCAGGCATAATAGAATATATTATTATTCTGGCTGTGTATGGATTATCGTATATAAAGGATAAATTATGTGAAGAGTAGTACAATATTCTTGATTTATTCATGAATTTATGAGTGTTCGGGTTATAATACATGTGTACACGGACTAGTACACCGCAGGAAGTGTACGCTATGAAACTATGTTACAGGAGTATGCAGTACTGTTTATTTGCCTTTACTGGGACATGTGCAAATAGAATCCTTTAAGATAAACAGTTGCATAGAGCCGATACAAATGTGTTATAGCAACAGTTTGTTTATGTTTCAGATTGTACTCATAAATAAGGAAGAGGCCGTACAGATTATCACATGACATCTCCACAGAGCACACCCCATCAATCAGAAAGACCAAATCATTCTGGGCTTCTTAGGAGTATAAAAAGAAGTGCAAATTCAGTCGGCCGTAGAGTAAAGAATACATCTAAAGCAACACTTAAATTAGCACTAGCCCCTGTTAAGATAGTGATAAATATGTGCTCTATGTGCTCTACAAGTACTCTAATTGCCTCATCAGAGGATGAAATTATTTCTATTTCTATTCCCAGTATAAGGCAGAGACAGTCAAATCGAAGTGGTTTAAATTCGGGTTATTCGGGTTCTGCAGCCACTGTACAAATCCCATCTAATCAGAACCCATCTGAACTGAATCGTAAATCAAATGAGCTACCTTCACTAATTAAAGAACCATCTGAGCATCAGAAACCACAAGCCGTAAGTGAACTGTCTCCTATTACAGAAGAAACAAAAATATTCAAGACAAACCAAGATATCCCCATGACATTCTTACTTACAGAGTTTATTAGGGAAATTATAGACATTGTTAAAAACACTGCGTATATGAAATGTTCGTCATATTCTCCCCTTCTTATATTCTTCTACCTTAAACAGAATAGAAATCATTTACACGAGCAGTGGAGAACAACTATTTCAAGAAATATTGAATTTCACGTATCCACTGCTGATCCTAATCCTGTTGATATGCACAGAGATGTAATTGAATTTCTTGTGGCAGAAGCCCTTTCACCGTGCCCTATAATGAACTACTGGTTATTACGCACTGAATCATTCCAGGATGCGTATGCTGAATTATACTACTCCGTAATAAACACATTATTCCAAGAGAATAAAAATAATACGCGTACAGAAAAAATAATCACACTTTACTGCCAAGTACTCAGGTATGTAAAAGACCTTATTACGTACGCCATACAAGATTTAAAAGAAGGGTCACCGTGTGAGTGTACTGAATCTCATTTATTCACAGATCTTTTATTCAATCTGAGGAAGTCTGTGGGGGTATCTTCTTTTTTAGCTGCTGAGCATACTCTGTCGGATAAGGATGTAAGTGCATATGATGAAACAGAGGATGTATACGTATCTTCTGATGATAAACCATTTGGTAATTCGAATGAAGTTCCTGATCCAGGTGCGATACTTGAGAATTTAATGACGAGTCCTCTTTTCCAGAAACTCCGTGCAAAGAATATTTTAGATGGGACCATTCAGGAAACATCCTCAGGCGTACTTAGTCCAGAGGAGAAAAAACAGTTAGACTCATCTATTTCGTATGTAATGCGGATGGGTACTCCCACACCAATTGTAAAATGTGTATCCCCTAAAAACAATTAGGGTTATACTTAGTCATTACTTGACTATTTACTGTATACACTGCTAATTACAATAATAAATTACTTTCGGGTTAATTCGGGTTATTATTTATGCAATATAATCTATTCCTTCTTATACGCAATTTGCATTCGGATTATTCCGGTTATGGTTGGTTATGGATTATTACTGGTTTGAGTGTAAATGTGCAAGGAGTAAACCCAAATAACCCGAATTTCAATAAGAATTTAAAATAAAAAGCCATTCGAGGCTTACGGACAGAGGATATTATACAGCTGGGGTAGAGCAGCAGAGCCAAGCACTGCCTTATAAATAGCAGACAGATTGGAGTAGCCGTTTATTTAATAATAGGTGTACTGGCTGTGTACATGAGGATTGCACTGTACTGTCTGCTTACAGTAAATCATTACTAAACATATGTATATGTAATTGATACAGCGGCTTACCGCGAGTTGAGGTCCAGCTTACTACACAGATATCGCATATATATTACGCCTATGCCAGTGATATAGTATAATCCAATACAGCGAAGTTATAAGCAGTGTGCTGTGGTAGAGGTACAGGAAGGGGAATTCATGTACGCGCTAGTGCCTTATTAAGTCGGTGCAGACTACGCAGCGGTTCTAAATGTTAGATGTACAAGCATCAAGGGAAAAAGTAACATGCGTCGAATTACCTAATAAAAAGATTGGAGCATAATCTAACCCATATGGCTCCCCCGAAGGGATGTGATAGTAGAAGACCCCGCCCGAGTGTCGAATTGTCGGGTTCTCCTGCACCTCTCAGCACACCACTTATAACTTCACTGCACCAGAAAGAGAAGCAGCTCTCCGGGACACTGAAACTCAGAATGCGAGGCCTTTAAATACCTTCAAAAAATAATTAATTTGTCTAAGTATGGCAGAGAGACCATGCAATATACGCATCTAGATCCATTTAAATTAAACTTAAGGGTAATTGCATGAATTAGAAGGATCTATCGTAAGAATAGACTAAATATACAACAATATATCGGTGTATAGGCATATTAAAAAGAGTGTTTACAGAGAGTGTGCAGTAAGACAGGCTATACTTCGGGTTATCATGTGTATTATAGGTATATTATAGGCATAGTACAGACATAGTACATATATCAAATGTATTATAGGCATATTATAGGCGTATCAAGTGTATTATAGGTATGTCACTAGTGTATATTATAGGCATATTATAGGTATATTATAGGTATATTATAGGTGTATCAAGTGTATTATAGGTGTATTATAGGCGTATCAAGTGTATTATAGGTATATTATAGGTATATTATAAGCATATCAAGTGTATTATAGGCATATTCTAGGCATAGTACATACGCATTACATACGCATTACAGGCGCATTTCAGGCGCATTTCAGGCGTATAAAGTATTATAGGTGTACATGTATACCATATAATATACTTAATTATAATTCGTGTTATTCGGGTTGTTTATGGTATTAAACATAATATTGAATAGATTTCTTCTGTTATACAGTTATGTAATTATGGCAGTATCAGAATATTCTATTTTATGTGAATTTCAGGTTATATTAAAATAGAAATAACCTGAATTATAAAATAGTTACTCATAATAGAAAATAGACTTATTATAACAGAAATTAGCCTTAAGATATACATATTAATGAGTATATAAAGGAGTACGTATCCTATACATAAAATGATGCATCTGCCAATGGGAGGACCAGGACGGGGAGGTGCCTGTGAAAGTAATGAACTTAAATTTACTATTGTTCCAACAGGCAGTGCATGGGGTATGCAACCCACTAGTGATAAGTTATTGTATAAACAGTCTGTTTTATACGTTAAAACACTCGTTCATCTACTGCTGTACGGTATGGCTATTATGTATAATTATATTATTGTATATAGGCTGTATAAAAAGAGTGCATTTAGTATTTTAAATTTTATTGTTTTAAGTATTTCTGTGGTGCTTACCATGATTGCATGGGATAATTATTCTGAGAAGAATATAAAAAAAGTCAGACCGATTGAAAAAACTTTCATTTCTGTTTTATTCTCACTGATTTTAATTATCCCTGGGGTTTTATTGGGGAATTCATGGCTGTCATTTATTGTGACTAATTCACTTACGGTGTCTTTTGAGTATCCATTTATGCTTTTATCGCATGCATTCTTTTTCTTCATAAGGTATGCGTACCCAGAGAGCGACTTTAAGAGTGTTCTGAATATAATCCCGGGTGTAATTGCACTGGTTTCTTTAGTTGAGTATGAAATATCTGCTGTGTGCAAAAAGAGAAAGATAAGGGTTACTCCACTGTGCTTGTCTGCCACCACTGTTATAACAGGGATTTTTGTATTCTTGTCTCTTTTAGTTGTTATGTTTAATATATACGATATGCAGAGTTTAAGCATTTTCAATAATTAGTCAGTTTATATACGGTGATTAAGTCCATGATACGTCAGTATTTTATTCTTTATACTGCCTAAGTTATTGAATATTAAAATACATAAAACATACACGAATAAATCCATTTATGTACATTTTTATTTTTATTCATGGAAATAAAATTAATTCTAATTTATTCTATAATAGAAATCTTTACTTTTTTAGTCTTATCACTGTCTAAAGAATCATTATTTTTATCTGGTGATGGGGCTTCTACTGGTTCATTTATTATATCGTCAAATTCATTCTTTCCTTCTATGATGGTTCCTTTTCTTGGGTGGATTATTAAGTCAATAACAGAGAGTATACGGGTTGCTTCATCTTCTATGCTTTCAATGGAGAGTGCTTGTGATAGAATTATTATGTAGTTAGACAGAAGAAGGTGGATACCTTCTATATTGAAAGGTATAATCACAGTATAAAGAACATTCCATGCAGATTCAATTAATTCTTGGTACTTCTTGGACTCAAACTTATCCAGGAGGTCAACTACTGTTTTTTCAGCTAAAGAGTGCTCATTATTCATTACTGCAAGAAAATTGAATTTAATAAATTTTTTAGCTAATAAGAGCATACGCCAGGAATATAAAATATATTCAGAATACGTCCGAGTATAAAATACAATATAATATACGTGAAGCATAAGATATACTCTGTATACAATACGTCTGATAATTAAGAATTTCTGTATAACTATTAAAATGCATACAGGATATGGATAATTTGAAATATGCATAGAGGTAGTTTAGTATACTTTATTACGTACAGTAGAAATTATATGGGGTAAAAGATTGAAATTCGGGCTAGATCTGGTTATTTCTGGGTGTAATAAGTTTTTATTCGGGTTATTTATATTTACAGTGGTAGAATACCTAATAAATATGAAATATATTCTGGTTATGTAAGTATATTTCAGTATTAGAGGGTATTCGGGTTATATCTTGATGAAGAACTCAATCGGAAAATCATTTACTTTGGCTGAAAAAAGATGGTTTCTTTTTAAAGAACTCTTTTTCTGTATTTGCAGGAGTATTTCAGTGACTGTATCTGGAGAGTCAATTATAGTTTCATGTTTTAGTGCACCCACTAATAAATCCTGCACAGAAATATCTATGGACTGTTCATCTAACATTTCCACATCAAGCGCATCTTCTAATGAGTTTGTATGGAGGGTTTCCACAGGCTCACTATACTCATCTCCCATTAATGGGTTCATAATGATGATTTTATATGAATTAGCCAGGGTTCTGCACAGAGTTAGTTTAATAAAGAACTTCTCCTTTATCCGCTTAAGCCCTATTGAATACATAAAGTCATTCGGGAGTACTAGAGAGGACTTTCTTGTATAATGAATCTGCCCAAAATCAGCAGATATGTATATGGGCACACTCCAATCACTTATTTTTAATAGTTTGATCTTATACACACCATTTTCTTTATGCACCATTCTTCTCCCATTTATAGAAATAACAGGGATATCAGAAGAAGAGGAACAAAGTGCTCCATCAGGAACTGCAGTGACTAAAATATAATTTCCTTGGATTTTTTCAATTAATTGGAATGGAGGCACCACAGAAAATATTTCACTTTTAAGAACAACTTCTTCCGCATTGTTTATCACATTCGAGAGACAATAACTCTCAGGGCACTCAATGCTCTTTGAAAATTCTAAATATTCAAATTTAACTGCAACCACAGAGCACGGAATACAATACGGCCTATTCCCAGTAATATACTCATACCCAGAGCATACTTGTCCTTCAATAGACTGTAAATTTATATTACTACTACTTTCTTCATAATTTATATTATGTGGGTCCAGAGCAGTATTACACACCTGAGGCCCATTATCCTCCACGGGAGAACATTCTGGGTTGAGACTGTCTAAATCCGTGCGAGAGTCTTTCTTAGGTGATTTTGGGTTAGGGTTTATCTCATTATACAGTGATAGTTTTACACCATCAAATACTCCTTCTACACAGACAGTCTCTCCATTGTACAAATATTCTCTTGTAGGCTTACTATTTACATCATCACAGGCAAAGTGCACCGTGTCTGGCGTGCTGTGTGTCTGCTGGCATTCCATATAAATAAACAAAAGATTTAATTTAACGAATTTATTATACTAAAACTTTTACAAAAAATTTATTATGCTACAGGTAGATACATCTACACCAAAAGACGCGATAGAAATAGAAAGAAAAGAAGAAGGAGACTGTCCCGCCATAAGTGCAGCACAGCAGGCAGTTCAGGAGAATTCCATAGAAAATGCACAGACACAGACATTTTCAAATGACCAATCCAGCAGTATAAGTGCATTAGAGAGGATGGGCACCAAGAGCTGTTCAATTTGTTTTTCATTCAACAACATAACATACAAGAACATACTAAGGGACATAACACAGTCGTTCAAGAGTGGGGAGATGACGGCTATTCTTGGACCATCTGGCGCTGGGAAGACGACGTACTTAAAAATAATTTCTGGAAGGAAGCAAAAAAGTACGGGAGAAATAATATTAAATGGGCAGCCGATCAAGCAGAAAGAGCTTAGGAAGAGGGTTGCTTATGTACATCAGGAAGACCATTTATATCCTGTACTTACAGCAAAAGAGATGCTTTGTTACACAATTAGGCTGAAGGCCCCAGAGGAGCCCAATCCTAGTGAGCTAGCAGACAAGTTATTAGCTGAAGTGGGGATGGCACATGCAGCAGACACAAAGATAGGAGATCCAATAGAGGGTGTGGCCGGTCTTTCAGGAGGAGAAAGAAAAAGACTTTCAGTAGCACAGGAGTTAGTGTCTAAGCCAGATATAATCTTTTTAGACGAACCAACCAGTGGGTTGGACTCATACACATCAGAGGCATTGATTGTTCATCTTAAAAATCTTGCTAGAACAGGAATACTCATTGTAATGACAATTCACCAGCCATCATCAGATATTTTCCATATGTTTGACAATGTGATTATGATGAAGAAGGGGCAAATTGCATACTCTGGGTCACCCAGTGGATGTGTACGGTCACTTGCTGCACTGGGCATGCCCTGCCCCAAATACACAAACCCCGCAGATCATCTTTTTAGAATACTTTGTCAATTACCTGAGAAGCAAGAAGAGCTGCAGGCACAGGGAACACCAGACTCACCATACGCAGACACCAGCAATTCACTGAATCAGCTGAATAACAAATTCACTATTAGTGCCTTTTTATATCAGAGTAAAGTACTTCTGTCTCGCACTATTCTGTGCAGTTTACGAAACAAGAAGTACCTCTTTGCAAAAATGGGGCATGCTCTTTTTGTATCTTTTATAACAGGAATGTTTATGTATAATATACCTAGCAAGAAGCCACACCAAATAGAGACCAATGTGATAGGGTGTTATAGAACCATCACAATGGCTACTTTTGGGTCATTTTCATATGGTGCCATCTCTATTCTGTTCTCAGATAGGAAAATTCTTGTCAAGGAGTACGGCTCTAACTATTATACATTCCTTCCGTATTTTATATCAAAAATAGTGGTGGACTTCGCCATTACGTGCATGCATCCGTTTGTAGGCACTCCAATTATATTTTATCTGTCTGGGATTGGGTCTGTTGCGCATTTACTGGGATGTTTATTACTTGGAGCCGCAGGGCACTCGCTTGGAGTGCTTGTTGCATCTTTAGTTGATACGTCTGAGATTGCTCTTGCTATATTCCCAGCAATGTCGTACTTTATAAATATGCTTACAGGAACAGATATAGACCCAGAATCAATTATAGGTGTGCTGGCGTATCTACAGTATATATCCCCGCCTAGGCATGCATATAATATTATGATAAAGCTGCACTACAGAGGAGTGGAGTCACTCACACCAAGGATTCAAGGGTTAGTGGATGGATTTGTATCTATATACGCATCCATGGCCGTTCTGTTTGTCATGTATGTTGTTTTGATAACAGCAGCTGCGTACTGCTTAAAAAGAAAAGTGCTGAAGCTCACAGATGGTTAGACACACCCACTGCCATAAAATAATAATTTCTTAACGGGTTGTGCAGTGAAATGAAAAACCAGCCAAGCACATTATAAACATCTATTTACTGGCATATTATAACGAACACAAGAAATGCAAAAATTTGCAGAAAATGGAAGTGCAGGAGGTAAGAAATGAAGCATTTCAGATTGTAGAGACAGAAAAGAAGCGTAAAAGAATAAAAACAAGAAAATATCCCAAGCAAGAGGAGACTCACACAGACACGTACATTCAGCCTAAAAGCATGCCAATTTCTGAGTACATTTCAAATAGTACTAATATAAACCACAAGATATATAGAGACGTTCTTATAAATAGAAGAAACGGGGAAAGAGTCACTGCACTAAACCTGTTGAAATAAAGAAATAAAACACAAAACACACTCTAAATATAATATATACATGCAGTATGTCTAAACCATAATTACTTAATATTCATACAGCAGAATAATTAAAACATGAATTATAATATCCTGGCAGAGAATGTCCGTACTATTATCACATGCACCGCATGCGCAATGTTTATTCAAGCACAATCAGTGTGATTTCGGGTTATGTCCATATTATACTGGATTTATGATTATTTTCTGATTAATAATTGTACGTTATGGCATTATATTCTGGTTTTAATGCATTATTAGTACGTAACTGTATTAAATTTAGGTTATTTCCGGTTGGTGTACTGTATTATTTGGTATGCCTGTACGGCTCTTAAATTTACATTTCATTTTTATTAAGCCATGCATTATAAACGGAAATAAATTTTTAGAATATTTTAGTGCATGGACGGACTGACGGAGTCTATTAAGAATATATCAATTAAAAAGAAGCAATTAAGCATGATATTTATAGGGCATGTGGATGCAGGGAAATCCACTACGGGTGGGCAGATATTATACCTTGCAGGTAAGATTGATAAAAGAACACTGGAGAAGTATGAAAAAGAATCAAAAGAGAAGAATCGGGAGAGTTGGTATCTATCCTGGGCACTTGACAGTAATCCTGAGGAGCGGGATAAAGGAAAGACAACTGAGCTAGGCCAGGCATATTTTGATACGGATAAGACTACCGTGCAGATACTAGATGCACCCGGGCATAAAATGTACGTTCCAAATATGATACTTGGAGTGAATCAGGCAGACATTGCAGTACTTGTTATATCTGCACGGCAGAACGAGTTTGAAGCCGGATTTGAGAAGGGTGGGCAGACTAGAGAGCATATTTATTTAGCGAAAGCATCTGGTTTGTCAAGGATATGTGTTCTAATAAATAAGATGGACGATGTCACAGTGAACTGGTCAGAGGATCGGTACAATCATATCATAAAGTCAACAAAGAAACTTCTGCACGCACTTTTTGGGAAGAATGATGTGGTTTACATGCCAATTAGTGGGTTCTTAGGGCACAACATAAAAGAGAACAACTTATCCGAAGTGGCTCCGTGGTATACTGGTCCATCTTTCTTTGAGTACATCGATTCAATTGACATCCCCAGGAGGAATTCTGATCCTCTGTACGCTTCTATATCAGATGCATCCAAGGAGATGGGCGGGTACTTTATAACTGTCCGTGTGGAAAGGGGTGTACTTGATAAATCACAAGTAAAGCTGTACCCAGGCGCCAGAAAGATAAACATAATTTCAATAACAATTGATGAGGAGGAAGTGGAAAGAGTACATTCAGGAGAAACTGCCAGAATTAAAATAAAGGAAACCGATGAAATATTCTCAGGCGATGTAATAACAGCCCTGGAGTACGCAGAAACAGTAGACTCAAACTATTTCATGGCAGCACTAAGCATATTAGATGCCAAATCTCTAATTACAAAGGGGTATATGGCAGTTATGCATATGGGGGCAAGGGAAGTCCCCATTTCAATTGGGGATTTGTACAAAAAAGAAGGCGATAAAATACTTAAAGTTAAATTCGCAAAAACAGGAGACAAACTCGTTGCAGAGATATTTGTGAACATTCCGATTCCATTGGAGGTGTACAATGCCAGCAAAAGGACCGGGATATTCACACTCCGGGATGAAACAAGAACTGTCGGGTTTGGGAGGGTGCTAAAAATTAAAGAAAGAAAGTAAAATTTTACAGCTAAACATTAACATGGCACCGCACGAACAGGAGAGAAATACTTCCAGGATGGAGAGTCACCCAAGCACCAAGAGTACGTCAAAGAAAGATGTACTGACAGTCCAGGAAAGAGTCAAAATATTAGAAGATCAGATAAAACAAAAGAATGATGAGTATCTAAAATTAACAGATGTAGTTGAGAAGCTCAAAATTATAAACACTCTTCTGTATAAAGAAGTATGCAAGGAGTACAACACACTAAATCTTCCCATAGAAGAAGAATAAACAACCATTCTGTCACATTTTATTTATATGTCTGTGCGGTATATATGCAGATGATACTTCACTCATATAACCCGATATAACCCTAAATTTTTAATTAAAATAAAATATGTTATGGCGTATACTATTATGAGTCTACTTATAAATTATCAGAATATAATAACCATACCATAATAATTAATAACAATTAATATACATATACGCGTATGTATTCAATACTTATTACACTATGACTATAATATAATAGTTGTTTTTACTGTTTGTGTATTTAATTCTGCACAAATTATTATTCCTTATTATTCTTAACAGTATTATCTTAATAATACTCTGTATTTATTACTTATCACACTATGATTATAATATTATATTAATTACCGGTATAAACATAAAAAGTATTCTTTATTTTACATATAGTGCATTAAATATACAGTACTTATAACACATAATATTATAAATAATAGCTGAATATTCGTATACTCAGTAATAATTTATGTTATATACCCCGATATAACCCGAATATAAAATTGTTTATTACTTATACAGAATAAAGTAATTCCATTGAATTAATTATAAAATTATTATTATAAGTGCATGACAGAGGTAAGAGAAGGAATCAACGCATTCACAAAAGAATTATTCATACGGTGCTTATACGACCCATTGGAATTTCTGTTCAAGATAAATATAGCAGTAGAATCGGCGTACACAATTCCCCCAGGGAAAATGTCTCGGGCAGTGAATCTATTCGCAATGAAAGAATATTACCAAGTGTATTCTATACTCAGATGTACAGAATGTACTTCTATGAAGATAGAATATAATTACTGCACCTGCTGCACGAGTGCACAAGTTTTCTTAAGAAATTATTCTGTATACATCCTTACCAGCATAAAGAACACGAGAGAGCCTGGGTTTAAAATAGACAGAATATATTATGAAGATGACAAGGTAGATAAATTACTCGATAGAGTAGAGCTAAGTAATGAAGGTGTAATAATCAGTAATGAATTATTCACAGATCCATTTCTGATATATTTACTGATTCTTACTAAGAAGAAGTATATATCATCAGATAAGTATAAGAAAGTACTTTGTGTACTACTTAAGGTTATGCCCTATTTCTGGGATATTTACAAATTACTTGGTAATAGTGTTACTGCCACTGACTGTGATAGTGTTCTTAAAAATATTTCTGATCCTGTGATGGAAAGAGTATTTATTCTGTACATTGGGTGTAGAAAGTCTATTTTAATTCCGAGGCTTAAAAGGATAATGGAAGAATATGAAAAAAATCCAGAAGAATTTTCTATTTATGAAGAATCTTTACTTGTTGCTGTATTTGGTCATTATAAAAAAACAAAGAAATCGTTGGAGGTAATGGAAAAAGTAGTTGACTCATCGGTGGGTTGGTATAATTTTGATCAATTCTCAAATATTCTGTACTCATTAAAGGACACAGAAAAATTGTCTAGTTTATTGTTTACTGTGTTTGATAGGTTTGGCAATTTACCCATATATAATTATGTATCTGGGAATTTACTTGCATTAAAGTCTGACCATGTAGGGAGCATAGAAGAATTTCAAAAAATACTGCAGGATGAATTTATTGGGGAGTTTGATATTGCGTATATATTTGTGGCACAGGAGTATTTCCATTTGAAAGATACTTGCTCGGCGATTAAAGCGTGCAACCTTGCGATAAAGAAGAATTATAATGATTACCGCGTATGGCTGAGCATGGCACAAATATATTTTTCAATTGAGATGCACGAGTACTCTTTGCACTTTTACAGAAAATGTGCAGAGTTATCCCCAAGTATATCTGCGGTGTATGAAGGACTAGGGCAATGCTTTGATAAACTTGGAAGGGAGGAAGAGGCCATTCGGTGCTATAAAAAATGTGCAGACCAGGGAAGCGTAAAAGCACTTTGTTTGCTGGGCGACTTATTCTTTAGACAGAACAATAATCAGTTTATAGCATATTATAAAGAATACTTATCACATGCACTTGTGCTCGAGAATAATCTAGAGCATACCCCAGAAGGGAGTGTAAAAACAATCGAACGAGTAATTGAGGTTTTAGAGGCATCTTCAGATCCCTCCACTGTATTAGAATGGAGAAAGTCTCTTACTCTACTAAAGCACTGCCTTGGGGCATAATAAACATAAAATAAAACAAGTAAAATAAACGGTATAAGCGAAATAAACTACTACTTTATTATGCAGATGCATTTAAAAGATTCATTCTTCTCTTCATAAATGGGTTTGTTCTGTCTTTTCTTCCCTCTACGGACCTAGCTCTGACAATTCTTTGGTGAACTGCGCATGAAATGCAGTACTCTAGTTTGTAGTAGAATTTTGGAACTTCAAAGTCTTCATACACAGAGGCCAGCTTAATATCATCGAAGGATGCATTGTCTATTACATTTTTGATGTGGAATCTCTTTATTGCCTTGTCCTTTGGGCAACTTCTGTAACAGTTCTCACATCTAATGCTTCTAGTGTGACCTCTGTTCATTTTGGATCTTCCATTATTTCTTCTTTTTTTTGTCATGTGCTAGGGTTAAAATGAAAAAATAATTTATGCATCTTAGAATTACTTTAAAGGGAACTTGAAGAAAACCGATGTAACCATAGCAGAAAGAAAGACTGCAACAAGAATGATCGGTCCATGGTGGTCATGGTATGGCCCTGGGTTTTTCTCATTTATTTTTTGTGCCCTCCAAATATACAGATATAAGGCGTAGACAGAAAATATAATGGAAACCACGATAAAGCACACTCCAGACAAAGCAGCATTTACATCCCCAAGTCCCATTAAGGCTGCACCCACACCTCCAATAAAAATTGCAAAGTGCAGCCAAGACAGAAATGTTCTTTCATTTGCAAAAAACACTTTTGGTTCAATTCTTACGGGGACGGTTACTGGCTTATCTGAAGGAACTGCCGGAACAGCTGGCCCATTGGTTTGTCTTAAAGCACTTGGCTGGAAAAACTCTTTTGTTCTGTCTTCTCCATTCATTGTTTGTCTGTTTACATTTGTATTTTGTGTTTGTACTTGTTGCATGTTTCGCATTTGTAATAAATTCTGGTGTAATTCAGTCTGTCCATGCGGGTTGTTTGTAGCAGTATTATCTGAACACATATTTAAAACATCGTGTGGCTGCCTCTCAGAATATGAGTCACTGCTGGACGTGCTATCATACACACCACTCCCTGACTCAGATGGTAATTCTGCGCTTGGTATGTTTGTATCTTTGTATTGCGATTGTTTGTTGATATAATCTAATAATTCAGATATTTCTCTGTTTATCTTAGATAGTCTAATGTTTTGTATGGGCGCATGGGCAATTTCTATGTTTTGAGCTTGCGGAAGAGTTATCTGGTTGTACCAGTACGGGATAGATGGAACATTTGGATAGTGTACAGAGCAGCCGTGCAAGTACTTTGAGAATTTGTCAACAGGGACTACAAGCGCACTGTTCATTAGCTCAAGAATCCAGTCCTGCTCATTTCCCTCTTCAAGCTTCACCTCTAAAATAGCATAGGGAAAGTGCTTTCCTACATTACCACACCACATGGCAAGGTGTGTATCTAGAGATATTCTAATTGATGCATCTTCTGGAAACTGGAAGGCCGTTCGCCTGTACACTGTTTTTACAACGGGTTTTAGGGAAAGCCTTCTGATTAGGTCGAGAACCTCTTGATATAAAGTGAATGCTTCCGCTGGCTCTGCTACATTTATGGTTTTAATTTCGTCCCATATATCAACTCCCTCTGCCAGTTGTGGAATTAGTCTAGTGTGCACAAGAAACCGTTTTTTTGTACTTCTTTCTCCAGTCCATCCATCTTCATGAGTTTTTAGCTCTACATAAGAAATAATAGATGACTCGCCATAACTGCGAATACGTAATGATTTTGCGCCTTGATCCCTCTTAATTCTCCTATCATACAGATTAAAGTTGTTCGTATCAAAATACACACTTGATATGTATGATGATACTTTGGCACTGCCATCATCTCCAAATATGTATACAGGTAAGTGTGGTATAATCATACTGCAAAGGGTGTCTATGTTATTTAGGTCAACCCAAAACTTTCTTGTCCTTCGAATAAAGCATGTGTTTATCTGAGAGATAGCCTGCAATCCCTTCATCTCAATTAGTGCATGTCCCATGTTGTAAAAAGCACTCTCTAAAGTAGCCACCTTGGCATATTCTAAAAGAGAAACCTTTTCACTATGTGGTATGTCCAGCGCATTAATATACTGAACTATTCTTCTAGTCTCATCTGCGTGAAGTAGTACTGCTTGGCACAAGTCATTGTATTTCTCTTCTCTGCCGGTTTGAAGAGCCCTCTGTTCTTGTATTTCTTGGTTCAGCAGAGCAATGCGCACTGTGCATTTAAAAATAAAGTTGTTTAGCATTTCTTCGTATGGTATTCCAGTTAAACCCATAGTCATGTTATATGTCTATTTGTTCTATTATATACACTGTGTGTAACTATGTTTCAAAGAATCTGACATAATACGTTGTTTGAATACCAAATAAGCACTTTCTTAAGAATACGCACAGATGTATACACTGTAACACATCTAATGTGTTAGAAGTTCACTGTAACACCATGAAAATCGCACTAATCTTTATACTCCATAAACATATAGACTAATTGGAAATAGCTCCCAAATATCTGTTATTTTCATGGTGTTTTAATGCCAAAGTATAAATATTTCATATATACCTAAAATAGTCTTTATTTACGTTTATTTCTGGGGTTTCATTCTTTCAGAATATTTTAACTGGTTTTCTATTTCGGGCGTGCTCTGCTTTTCATAATAAAGCAAAATATCCCCAATATATTCCAATTTCTGTATATTAAATCTATTTATACTTTATTTCTATAAAAATTCCTGTTTATTGCAAATAAAAGCGTATTCTGTAATAGAATATATACGATTTAATTTTTATACTTAAAGTTAATTCATTTTTTTGTATTTCGGGTTAAATCGGGTTGTAAATATGCAAATATTCTTATTAAGAAGGCTCAGGAATAACAAATTCTTTTAGTGCCTTCCCAAATGCACTGAATATGGCTTGGCTTTTACTGCACTCACTTGGCTCCAGAAGACTTATAGCAATCGATGTTTTTCCAAATCTACCACCTCTGCCGATTCTGTGTAAATACTCCTCTGGTGAGAGTGGAGCATCATAATTAACTACTAAATTAACATGCACTGCATCTATTCCTCTTGCGCATACGTCTGTGCACACGAGTATTCTATGCTTACCACTAAAGAATTCTGACATTCTTTTGTTTCTTTCTGCTTGCTCTATTCCACCGTGCACTATAACAGCAGGAAATTCATGCATTTGCAGTTTTTTACCTAATTCCATTACTGTTTCCTTTCTGTTTGCAAAAATAACTGCCTGGGAAATTGAAACCGTGCTGAAAATATCACACAGTCTGTTAAACTTCTTTTTCTCCACTACATTAATGTAAAACTGCGAAATTCTTGAAAGTGCAAGTTCTTCTTGTGGTACTAAAAAGGACTCATAATCTTCTGGGAGGTACTCAGTGAGAAATTCAGTTATTGCTTGCGGCAGTGTTGCACTTACAAATACAAACTGTGCGTTCATTGGTTTAATCCTCTCAAATATTCCTCTGACTGGCAGACTAAATCCACTCTCTACCACACGATCTGCTTCATCTAAAACCACCATGTGCACTTTATTAAACGTCTTGATTGATTCTTTTAATAAGTGAAGAACTCTTCCTGGAGTACCAAATAACACTGTACACCCATTTAATGCATGAACATCTTCTGATACTTTTTTAGTCTGCCCAACTGCACAGTATCCCTTTATTCCCATATACTTAGCAAGGCCGTTAAACACATTAAATGTTTGTATGGCTAAGTCACGGGTTGGTGATAGTACAATAGACTGTATATACGGTGTGTTTTTGTGAATGGTTAGCTTCTGGAGCATTCCCAGCAGAAAAGTGGCAGTTTTTCCCGTTCCATTTTTTGACTGCATTAAAACACTCTTTCCCCCAGAAATTACACCAATTGCATCTTTCTGTATTTTTGATGGGGTGCTGAACCCATACGCAAATATTCCCATAAGAATATTCTCTGATAAACCAAGCTGCTCAAATTCGGATGTACGTATTTCCATGAAAAAATTTACACAGAATTATGAAGGATATCCCAGACAAAAAGACACCGGATTCACTCCATAACACAAATCTACCTGGATATCTGAGGTGGCGGCATCTTACACGTGCCACTAATGACATTAGGCTGCCTGATTGCATTTCTTTTTTGCTTAGAATAATCACATTAACTGACTCTGTTATTTCATTTAATTCAACAAAAACATTGACTAATACCTTGCAGGACGTATCCAGAACAGTCTCCCATCTCTGCAAGGATAAAATACACGAAATTCATTATAGACAAATCAAGCTCATATTTGGTGACATATACACGTATACACAGAGCAGATTTAAAAATGAATCGGTTATAATTATAGACATAGTGAGCATAGAAAATAGACTCATGCACTGTGAAAAGAAAGCAATTGACTGGGTGCGTACAAAATATGCTAAAATAAATGTTAAAGAAACAAATTCAGAAACAATCCGTACAATTGATGAACTAATCAGCGAAGACCTCAATTTTAAAAAGAGTGCAGTATTGGATAACAAACACACTGCATCTTTACCAAGTTTATGCCCAGAGACCGACTGGCCAGACATTCGCATGGATATAATAAAACCAGATGATAATTCTAGTAGTACCAAGAACAAACTAAAATGTGACAGAACTACAAAAAAAGTAAAAGAATGCGAGAGTGCTATTAGTTTAGAAAATACAACAGATAAAACCACGCTTAAAAAGAAAAGTCCATTATGTAATATAAATACTAAAAACACAGACCCATTATACAGAATTGAACCGGAAGAATCTAATGAACTAACTAAACAGTCCCCAGATAAACCAAACGCTCCCATTATAAATACCACAGAGTGCACTAAGCCTTCTCCGGGTCTAAATAAAGGGCTGTCTATATTAGAGAGAATTAAACAGAGAGAGGCAGAAAGAAGAAATAAATTCATACAGATGGAAGAAGAAAAGGAAAGGGAAATAATTAAAGCAGTACATGCGATATTCACACTTGCTATTACATCCTCTAAGAAATCATTTCCTATTGACTTTATCACACAGAAAATATCCATATTCACAACATCATCTATAAAAATAGCCGATATTCTAACTCATCCACGCACAGTAGGATTAATGCATACAAAAGTATCTGCAGAGGGAACAGCATATTTATTACTGGATATACCCAAGTATACCACACATTTTGAATAAATTCACCCGATCATACGACCAGCCTTATAATCAGCCCATACAATAGTTAGCATAAAGAATGTATTGCCAATAACCGTTAGTGTATGGAATATCTCATGAAACCCAAAGGTCTTAGGCCATGGGTCTGGTTTTTTTGTTCCGTATATTATGCCACCAATTATATATGATACACCTCCGAATATGCTGAACACAAATAGCGGTAATTCTTTCTTTACATATTCTATGGGCACAAATATTATAACAGAAGCACCGTGTACTATATAATACGACACATTAACTGATTTTGGTATATTCTGTATAAAAAATACCTTTAACATGCCTAAAATAGCCAATATATACGATATTGGTAGATATAACAGAATATTAGATGTGCCTCCTATGTTTACTTCGTTGATTGCTGCTATTACACAAGTCTGTGTACCTGCAATTAAAAGGAATATAGATGAATGGTCTAATTTTTGAAATAGTTTTTCTGATTCTCTTGTTTTCCATTTCTTTGTATGATACGTACCACTTATGCCGTACAACAGTACCTGTGAGGCAAAGTATAACGATAAGTATATTTTATTTATACGAAGAGTGCACATTAACACAATATACATAATTATTGTAAGATAAAATGCTACTTGGTGTATTCTACCACGGCAGTATGGCTTGCTATTTGGATAGGTAAAATATCCTGATGAAGAATCTTCTTGGTCTATATTTTCATTTACATTGGGATTGTCTTTGGCGCCAATTATGCTATTGCTCTTATTTGGTGTAAGAATTTGTTCAATGCTTCTCTCTTTTTCTTTGCTTATGGTTTCTATGTTCATAAAAAATTATGAACTCAATCTATTTAATTAGTGTTTAGTTGCACTGTAGAGCTCTAGGGAATAAAGGGATGGTAAATTTCGGGGGTATTTCTGATTCTATTTATTCTATTTGGTAATTATATAGATAATGCGTATACTGCAGTATAATTACACCTTTTTAATTATTGCATAGTAATTTCCGTGGTCTTTTCCTGACTCAATTATATTTACAGGAAGATCCTTTAGAATACTTTCTAGCTCGTTTGTTTTGAATAAGTGATAGTATCTGTTTAATTTATTTGCACTCTTCCACCCAACAAAAACATCATTTGCTGATAAGTTGTCTATTTTATCTAAGCTTGCATCTTCTAAGTTTGGAATACTTATGAATTTTGATGCTTTACTCTCTGGTGACTCACTCCACACATAAATCAGTGCATGTCCACCGATTTTTAACATATCCACCATAGACTTGACCGCGGTTTTTCTTCTTTCTTCACTTGAAAGATGGTGTATAACAGCAATGGATATGCAAATATCAAATGTGTTCTGTTTAAAAGGCAAATCCTCTCCTAAATCTCCTCTTATATACCCCATCCCACCATGTTTTCTTTGAGCTATTCCCAATAGCCCAGAAGAATAATCCAGTGATAGCGTTCGGTCGGGGAAAAACGTGTTCCGCCCATTGCCTGAGCCTGCATCCAATACCAGATCTGTTTTTCTTACATACTTGCTATAAAAATACTCTATTTTAGGCCAGGGCTTGTATCGTGTTGCAGAAAATTCTTCTGAGGACTCTTCATAGAATTTGTGTACGTGTTTTCTTTCAAAGTCTTCCATTTTAAATAGCCTTTGGATTTCCAGTGCATGAAAATATTTTCAATTTTATTACTGCAGTGCAAGAATAAAGTGTGCGGCTATTCTGGATATTTAATTCCAAATGGGTGCACAGTGACCAGAACAGAAAGACAAATGGTCCCAGAGGAAATAGAATTTATGCAAGCACAAATAGACACAATATGCTCAATGGACCTAGCAACGAGTGAATTTATTCTGCCAATAATTCTTAATGGAGTAAAACAAAATAACACCATTAACGGATTATCAGAAGAATCTTTATTCTACACGGCAGAGGAACTTCAGCGCATTCTGGATGAAAACTCAATTCAATCTGCACTCGATCAGACAAGAATATCTGATTTATTCACTGTCCTATTCTGCACAGAAGTTAATGATGGTGCACTGGTCTGTGCACAGTGCCAGAGACACTATCCATTAACCAATGGAATAGTAGATTTCGTTACTGCACCTACAAATACAGAAGAATAATTTTTGGGTTTATGGTATGCCACTGCATCAATAAAGATATTAACAAGAAAAGTCAAACACATCTTCGGCTATTGATTTTATCTTTATAATATTCGTATAATGAATAAATCCTGTACTAGAATGAAAATATTCGCTATTTCTAAGAATCTTGGAGTACATCGCCAGTGCACAGAATTTAAATTTAAATATCTGCAATATGTTTTTAATGGCTGACTTGATTAAGTGCTTTGAGGATGTTTTCGGGCCTGTTGAATGATTAATTGTTAAAAATAATTCATTTCTGGTGGCTCCTGGCTATACTTTATCTTTGGTTTAATTTATTACAGTGGCGGCTATACGTACTGTGAATAATTTATGATTATGTAATTATACATTCTGTATTGTATCTTATTGAAGGATTGTCTAATTAATATTTATTTTCGAATTATTGCAGGATTTGTGTGAATAGTAATTTATCTTCTTCTACTTGCTTCAATAGCTGTGTCTGGTGTAAATTGTATTTCTTCAAGGCGGGCTGTATACTGCTTGAATAGTCTTTCTGCTATTCCCTTGCTTATATCACTTACCATACGTATAACATACTTTCCGTCCATTTTTGTAAGCTCTTTGTAAACTATCCATTTGGGCGCGATGGAGGTATTGAACCCCCTGCCTCTTCCCATTTTAACTGGTGGGGTTAGTCTTCTTACCTGTACTCTTGTGCCAGTCCCAGCTACATTCGCAACTCTTTCCTTTAAAGAATATGAAGTCTGCAGTAAATATCCTCCTAGAATCGACATTTCTACTCTCTCTTGTACACTAAATTCATCTATGTTAGGATATTTTTGTATCTTGGGCTTTAGTGTTTCTAAAATCTTCTTTATCTGCTTCTTAGACTTAAGTGTATTTTCTAAATTCTTTTCGTTTAACCCGTGCGCATAACAGAATCTTCTCTTTTCTGCCATATTCTCATAGTCTTTAAGTATAAGATATAATGATAAGTGGTCACTATGATCTATAGCAAGGTCGAACTTCTTTCTGTCAAAAATCAGATTCCCAGATATCGATGCAAGTGTAATTATCTCATCTTCCACGCCATATCTTACAGACTCTAAAAGAGTTTTGGCATCTTTTGGCTCAAGGGGGAATTCTACTAAAAGCCGCCCTTCCTCTGTTATATTTCCGCTTTTATCTATGGCACCTAAAAAGTATAGCTGATTCAATGCCACAATAACAGACTCTGGCAATGGTGGCTCAATAAAATCAAATGTAACCAGATTCTTTATCTCTAGCCTGGCCATTTTTAGAACCAAAGAAGACAGCTCTCCTCTTAATATTTCTGGTATAGTGAACAATTCCATTTTGTTATATGTCTCTTCATCATACAGTCTGTAACATATTCCAGGCCGCACTCTACCAGCACGCCCTTTTCTCTGGTCTGCACTTGATTTGGATATAAGTAACTTCAATAACATTTCTGATTGCATAGTAGAGTCGTATATTTTCTGTTTGGAATAACCAGAGTCTATAACATATACAACACTCTCTATTGTTATAGATGTCTCTGCTATGTTAGTGGCAAATATAACCTTGCGCCCATTTGTTTTTTCGAATATCGCATTCTGTGCATGCATAGGCAAAGACGAATACAATGGAAGAGGAACCAGTTTGTTTTTGAGCTGTCTCTGCCTGTACATTACCTCCCTGCAGCAGTTTTCTATTTCATCCTCTCCAGTTAAGAATACTAAAATGTCTCCCTCTGGTTCATTTTCACTTATTTGTATGGCAACATCTACAGTTTTTTCTGCATAATTATCCTTTTCAACCGGTAAGTACTTTACATCTATTGGATAAGATCGGCTGGTAATGTGAAGAGTCACTGCCCCGGGAAAATATTCTGTAAATTTGTTTGTGCATAGTGTAGCACTCATTATAATTACTTTTAAGTCGTCTCTTAGTGCAATTGCATCTTTCACTAGACCTAGGAGTAGGTCTATGTTTATTGTTCTTTCGTGCACTTCATCAATTACTATTGCTTTATACTGCGATATACTTGGATCATTAATGAAATCTCTAATAAGGGTACCATCGGTTACATACTTTATCATTGTTGAGTCTGATTTGCACTCCTCAAATCTTACAGAATACCCAACTAGCTTGCCCAGTGTTGCATGCATTTCTTCTGAAACCCGTTTAGCTATGCTTATAGCAGCAATTCTTCTGGGCTGTGAACATACAACTGGTTTGTTATACATTTCGTATATGTACTTGGGTACTTGTGTTGTTTTACCTGTACCAGTCTCACTGGATAAGACTAATACTTGGTTGTTCTGGATTAAATCCTGTATTTCAGACTTTCTCTCTTCTATTGGGAGTACCATTCTAAAAAATTTTATTGTGCATAGTCTTCTTTATATAACCCGAATTAACTGTAGCAGATCAGTAGAAATGCTTTGCTCCCATTTTAATTATATTTACTGTTATATTTATATCATACAGTGTATAGTATATAATATATTCTAATATAAACCAGCCCGATATAACCTGGACGTGTTGTGTGTTATGCTATACGTCATATAAAGTTATATGCTATACTGCGTATTTTATGTTTTGTGGGTATTTATAACATGAGTCTAATATACATTACGTATTGTATTTTTATAATATTGAAATTAATTTCATTTTAAGTATAATCTAAAAAAATAAAAGTATTCTCTAATTTAATTTAAACTGAACACTTTTATTTATAAGAAATAGATTAAGGGCAAGAAAAACCCTAAACTAAACACAGAAGCACGGCTATTCCTCGCTATAAACCATGGCAACCCAGATAAACTCAACTATATTTCTACTTAAAGGAAGGTTTACTTTGTTTCTAAAACTGGTCATTTATTAAATTCTATACAATTCATAGACATATAGATTTAACTAATGCACTATTAACACACTGTATAGATTTGGCATCTTGTGCATACTAATATACATTATTAGCCTATTTAAGACCACACTTATCATCATATACAAATTATAACTGAAGAATTATATAGCACAGTCTACAGCACTTGGACTATGATGCTTTAGACCTAGCCATTTTTAAGCCTAGCAAGTCGCCTATCCTATCAATTACAAAAAGAGCTCGGTTTAAATCTTCTTTTGTATGTGCAACTGAGAGACAAAATCGCACACGACTGCTTATAACTGGTGTAGCAGGATACCCAACAACAACAACCGCAATATTCTCTTTCAGACACATTCTAGAAAATTCGGCTATCTTCCCTGGGTTATACAACATTAAAGGCACAACCGGGCAGTCTTTCTCTCCGATAACAATAAACCCCATGCGGTGCAGTTCTTTTCTAAAGTACCTAGATTTATCTGCAAGCTTCTGTATTTCTCGCTTTCCCTCTTTTGTTTGCATTCTTTTCAAGCACTCAAGTATTTGTGTGGCCACCACAGGAGGCATTTGCTCTCCTCTATTTATTAATTCGGATCTCTTCCTAAGCAAGTTTATGATATTTTTATTTGCTGCAATGTATCCACCTGCTGCACCAAAGCTTTTTGTAAATGTTCCCATAAGAAGGTCAATCTTATTAAAGTCCACATCTAAATACTCGCATACGCCACGGCCGGTTTTACCCATTGCACCAATAGAGTGTGCCTCGTCTATGAACAGATAGAAAGGATACTTTTCTTTTAGTGCAAGAATTTCCTTTAGCTTTACACACTCGCCTTCCATAGAATATATTCCCTCTACAATCACAAGAATCCTTCCTATAGGCCGGTGCGTTCTGTCCTGCCCTTCAATTATTGCTTTTCTAATAATCTTTTCGAGCATATTTATGTCATTGTGCCCGAATCTTTCTACCTTGCATGGACTAATACGCGTACCAAAGAATATACTCGAGTGGTTAAGAGAGTCTGCTATGATCAAATCACCTTTGTTTACTAAATACGGAATAGTGCATGCATTTGTTGCAAATCCCATAGGGAAGACAATTGCATCTTCTTTGTACAAAAAAGCTGCTATTTCCTTCTCTAGCTGCTTAACTAAAGGGCACGGCGGAAGAAACTTGACAGGCCCACAATATGCAACAGGGTACTTTAGCAATGCCTTTTTTGCCTCTTCATTATACATTCCTGCATACCCCAGATAGTTATACGATCCTAAATTTAAGCACATTTTTGACTCACCTGCTAGTTTCATTTCTCCATCTCTATCCCGAGTGCGCAGGAGCACCTTTACATTTCGCCCAGGAATCCCTGTAATTGGCCTATTCCAACAATCGTTCAGTCTGCCGTAAAGACGCCGTGTGTAAAAGCTTCCAGAAGTTGTAAAGAGAGGAAGCCTTCCATTGCTGGGAAACATGTGCTTGTATAGCTTGGGGAATAGCATCTGCCCAATAAAGTCTCGCGCATGCCCCAATACAATCACTATAAAATACGATAAGTACGTAGTGACTATTGTAAAAAATGGAATGTATATCTTATTAGTCATGAATTGGGCCAAACAAACAAAATATTAAGGTTATTTCTGGTCTTTTTTACAGTCTACGATTCTTAATTAATAGTTTCTAATATATTCTAAATATTAATATATGTTTAGAATAGAATGGGCTAAGCACCAGCAGAATATTTAAATTTATAAATTTTATTCTAGCGGTATAAGATCATGCACAAATAAATTTCTACTATAAATAGTTTAGTATACTATTATTTATATACACATCTTCTGGAATAGTTAAATTTATACTATTATATGTTTATATATTATAAATTTGAGGTATTTCTAGACTTAGACTATATCTCAGAGCATTTCATTTATCAAATCATTCGGGTTATATCACACATCAACTAAAATCTAATCAAACCACCATCACGGGGTCTTATCACAATAAATCTAGGGATATGCAAAAATTAAGACATTTATCTTTTAGGAATAAAGTATTCGTTAATTTGGACTGCTTATAAATTTATGAATATAGTGTATTATACAATGAATGTTTAGATTTATTCAGTGCGATTCTGGATAACTTCTAGAATTCTCTTGGAAGAAAGATCTGAAGACGCGGAAAGGCATATAGCGTACAAGAAAGGATATTCTTTCTCTATTTTATTCTCTTCTATAAACACCTTAAGGTCTTTAATTGTGCTGTATCCTTGTAGTTTCTGGCCATTCATTTCTTCTTCTTCTATTCTAGAAATATCAATGTTTTTTTCGGCCGCCATCCGAGAGTATTTGAAATTTCTTCCAGAGGTGCACGTGACAATTAAGTCGGCAACACCACATGATTCAAAGAAAACACGTGGGATCATTTCAGAAGTACTACTTTTTTGAACAAACATGTCACAGAATTTAACTATTTCTAAAAGACCATTTCGAATGACTGCTGCAAGTGTATTGGCACCTTCTTTATGCCCAGATACAATACCGCATGCTACGGCTACTACATTCTTCAGTGTACCACACACTTCAACTGCACCAGAGTCTTTAACTGGAGTTACCTTAAAGTATTTACAATCAAATAAATTCAGCAAAGTGTCTTTGATTTCTTCATTCTCATACCCCAATGTGCACTCACTAAAAAGAGAATTTGCAACATCGCCTGCTATGTTTGCTCCCATTAAAGTACAGGCGCGTATGTTTAACGTCTTCTTGATTGTTGAAGAGATAAGTTCCATCTCTCCGCCATTAAAAAACAGACCTTTTGTTAGTATAACTGCAACAGCATCAGACTTTACTTTATTTTTTATCTGCTGCAGTATTTTATTCAAAAATTCATGCGGCACTGCTACAACCAGCACATCTGCCCCATCCACTGCTGAACATATGTCAGAAGTCACGGTAATGTTTTTGGGTAGTTCTATACCAGGCAAATATTTTGAATTTATTCTGGTTGTTGTTATTAGCTCTGCTAAATCCACTGAGTTGTATGTCTCTGGATATAACCACATTGTCACTTTTCCTTCTATTCCTTTATTCGCATAATTTTCACCTATCACTTTAGATATAGTGCTTCCCCAGCTACCTCCGCCTATTACAGCTACGTCCAATCGCATTTTATTTTTGTAAATAAATGAATTTTTATGCATTCTTCTAAAAATTTAATACCCCCACATGAGCCAGTTAAATGAAGTATTTACAGCATGGCGGCCTAGATATAGCAAGTACCAAAGCAAAAGATTCTTTAAAAAAACAGTAATATATATGGCGTACTTTTCGATTTTTATTGTTTTTATCAATGTGCTATATGATAAATTCATTCAAGGCGAGACAACAATAAAGTATTCTATCATCAGAACACTTCCCCTACGCACATATAGCCGGGTGCAAGGATGGATGTGCAAAATATACCTTCCATGGCCGGGGAATGTAGCAGTATTGGCGATATTCAAAGGAGTATGCAGGATATCACTAGAAGATGCAGAAAGACAAAAATTATCTGAATATTCTAGTGTTAATGACTTATTTACCCGGAAATTAAAAAGGGGGATTAGACCAATTCAAAAAGGAATAATATCACCTGTAGATGGGACTATTATATGCATGGGAGATGCAAAGGATAGTGCCAATTATAAGATAAAAGGGGCCAAATACAAAATAGAGGACCTATTAGGAGATCCAAGCATTTGGAGAAGAATAGATAAGAACAACACATTGAAACAGGCTGTTATATATCTAGCACCACATAATTATCACAGATTCCATAGTTTTACAGATTTTACTATTACAGACGTATTACACTTGCCCTCTTTACTCTTCTCAGTGGGAGAACTAACAATGAAGTATTTCCCTGGACTACTTGCAAAGAATGAAAGAGTTGTTTTTTCAGGGCAGTATATGCATGGGTATTGTGCCATGGTTGCTGTGGGGAGTGTGGGTGTAGGGAGTATTTCCAGCAATATAGCTGAATTTAAAACCAACCGCATGTCTGGTCTATTTACAACCACATATTCTGTATTTTCGGGGAGCCGTGTTTATAAAAAAGGAGAAGAAATAGGGCTATTTAATCTAGGATCAACTGTTGTAATTGTTTTTGAGTGTCCTAAAGAAGGATTTGTCGCAAATAAAGTAGAAGGGCCAGTAAGATTGGGTGAATCACTAGGAAATTTTGAAATATAAATATACACACTATATATAGTATTTCTATACGAATTTAAAACATAGATTAATAAATATTCTAAATAATATTATACACAATAATTTCTAGATTGTATCGCTCCAGGTGAATTTCGGGTTATATTTAATAGTTAAATCTATGTTTTCGCTGTATTTCTTGTATAGCTATTGTTTATTATTAATCTAAAATTCAAAGCATTTTGTTGTTATGCATAGTAGCCTAATTATAGTATAGATTTATTTCTTATTCACAAAATTGTTTATAATGTATTGTATAGCCTGGCTGCATCCATTGTTCTATTATACTGCAGAATTTTCTTTGAACATAAGAAAAAGACACTTTTTATAACACACTTTCTTTCTCTTTTTAGTATTTTACATATGTCAAATATTGTTGCCAGTGGCTTTTCCATTAAAAGTACTGTTATTAAATAGTCTAACATATGCTCTGGAGTCTTGTACCGAAGATATGCCGCTTTCATTTCTAATTTCTTTTGGTGGTATTGCATTAATAGAGATACTGCCCACTCTTTTCCATTTCCATTGCCTGATATCTCTATCTGCCCATATATAAAGTTTACTGTTTCAATTGACAAGTTGACAAACGGCATAAAAAAGTTGTGGAAGTCAATATTACAGTCTTGCTTGCATAAAACTCTTTTCCCTTCTTTCTGATGAGATGTGCTTATGTTTAGAGTTTTTGCTATTTGAAGAGCCTCGCGGGATACTTCTGAATATGTCTGCAACTCTTCTATGCCTTTCAATTTGTCTTCTAACACAGATTTTTCTTTAAGTAGCTCATTTAACTGCAATTTTCGTATGTATAACTCGGCTAAATCATTCTGGTGTGTCAATTCAGCTGCTGAGTCATCTGACTCTTTTTCTTCCTTACACTCTGCTAGAAGAGCTGCAAAATCGTATGGCAGACTAATATTAGATGCCTGAAATATGGTTTGAAGAGACATAAATAGCTCCGCAAACTCTACATCTGAAGAACATGCGGTTTTTGTGGATACTCCAAAAATCCTGCATATCTCCAAAAATCCTGTATTGTTTTCTGCATCTAACTCTTCTGCAGCGTATTTCTCAAGCATTTCCAGCGGAATATGCTCTCTCTCTGTATTAAACATATTTAGTATACCGCCAAAATTACAAAATACAAATTTATAATTCAATCTGGCCATACGCAGTAGAATCATTAAAATATATTACAAGACATATCAATCATCTACTGGTTATGTACTTACTAGTTTCTGCTAAGATATTTAAACACAAACACTATGAAACAGTCAGTTACTGCTATTAATTCAAAACCTCACATAAAGAAAGATTTGAAACATAATTCATATACCGATTAACAGCATGTTATCTTACATTTACTTTGTACACAGTTCTACATCAGCTAGCACATTTATTAGCGCGTTCTACTAATAAGAATGATTCTATTATAAACTTTATATTAATTATATGCTAGGTGTAATTAGTAGCAATGCACTCTTTTCTTAATAGAGGCTTTTAGTTTATTTATAAATATTTTAGGATGTGTGTATACACTGTATATCTATTAGTTGTGTGCAGCAAGATACTTATTGCTTCTTAATTAGCAAGTAGGATTTAATTAATTTCACTGTTTGTTTTTCATGGATGAGCTAAGCAGCTTGCACATACTTATAGAAAAGGCGCAGTGGGCATCTTTTGTTTACAAGCAGGCAGGGGAGGCACATGCAGCATCTTTAAAAAAATTCACAGAAGCTGCCTCCCATCCTAGAAATAGAGAGTGGAGAGCGGATGCGTTGATTATATCCTTGTTGAAGCACTGCGATGTGCAGGGAATGACACTACAAAGCATTCATAACATATCCAAGATAGTTTCCCAAGACTTAGACAGAGCAATTATAGTGGCAGAAAACCACATTTCAAATATTAGAAACAGTGAAAAGGTGCAAAAGGAGAAGATACAAGCACACATTGCAAATGTGCAAAGGTTAGTTAAAAAAAGAAAAGAGTCTTCTGTCTCGGGAAAGCTGGATGTTTGGAAGGCAGACTTAGAACTAAAAAAAAGTATACTTGAGTATGTACGGGCAGATAGCGAAGGAGAGTCCCTTAACAAAGCTGAAAAGCATTCTACAATTTCGGTATACAACTCTTTAATTAAGACATATTATAAAACACTTCGTGAGTATATGACGAGTGCGCAGGGCCACTTAAACATTCTACTAAATGATGTATCCGAGCACGGACACCAATTTGTTCCACCAACACTTCCTACTTTAGACGTTGCAATGGAGGAAGGTATTTCCCTAGCAAAAAAAGAGCCCTGTGCTACAAAATATAATATAAAAGCACTGACAGAAACAGAGAGAACCAAATTCAATCAAATATATGCACAGGCACTAGGAGGTGCCCCTACAACAATCCTTACAGTTCGTGGATGTGGTTTGTTTATGGTGCCGCAGCTGTCTTCTGTCCACATGATGTTCATCGTCTGCACAAGCACAAACTACTTCCATGCATTTTCAATACAATCAATAATTAATCAGATATCCAATGATTTATTTGTAGGAAATGGCAGCTGCCCTTTAACTTTTTTGAAGAAAGCGCTTTTAGCCTTCAATGAGCCAGAAATAGAAGAGATAAACTGTTACCTGCTCAGTAACATAAACGTTCTACCAATAATTGAAAAGGTTTTCCCAATTTCACTAAAGAATAAACGGGTTTCGTTACAAGCAAATGGGAAAGAAATGAAAATATCAGACAATGGGTTTTTTTCAAGAAGCATAAAGATGCAGGCTCACAATCCACAGCAGATGAGAAAATTCTATGCTTTGATAAAACAAGAAACCACAGATGCTGTAATAGATGCTACGCACAACTCAGATGAAACTGGCGAGCAGAATGAGATCATGGCGTCTTGGTCACCTGCAACGTACGATAATCCATGGTAGGCATATAAAATATGTATATATTTCCACTTATAATATTTAGCCAGAAGCATTGCCATAGCTACTCTGTGTATACCTTAGGTAGTTTAGAGCGTGCATGTAACAGTTCACTATTGGGCTCAGCTAAAGACGCGGCCAGATTTACTCTGTTTCAGTCTGTCCCAGTGCATTATTCAGAACCTCTATAATTTCAGGATAAGTAAACAGCGCAAGTGCTAGTCCATTTAGCATATATGTTGTAATAAGCCAAACAAACCACTGGGCGCCTGTTAATATAAACAAGAACTCAACCATTCTAAGCGAATGAATAATTCCCACAAGGATTGTCAAAACATTTTCTGAAGTGACTGTCCTATTAAAAATAGGAACTAAGCTAAAAAATACAACGGCAATTGAAAAAATAAATCCAAAAAATGTAAAGAATATTTTGGTTTTACTCCACCGGATGGTCTTCTGCATGTTATACATTGATACAAGCCAGGATTAATTCTTATACCTTATGAATATACGATGAAACATTGTTAGATAACAAGCATGAGTTATAATAGCTATTATTAAAAATATTTGAGCTAGTGCGTAAAAACTTTTTATGTATGCAGAGAGAGACAGAGACATATTAGCTGAATTTCAAGAAAAAAGGATGAAAGAGCTTAAAAAGCAAATGGGCCTGAAAGAGATAACAGACGAATCTCTTCTTTGCAAAAAATCAAAAAGTGAAAGAATGCTAGTCCATTTTTATGACAGGAGATTCAGGAGGTGCCAGGAAATGAATGCAGTTCTTGAGGAAATTGCACCAAATTATCCGAAAATACAATTTCTATGTGCTGAAGCAGTGAAGTTTCCTTTTATGACAGAAAAACTGGAGATAGAACAACTGCCGTATTTAGCCACATTCTCGGACGGATACTTTACAGGGGGAATTATTGGATTCCAAGATATAGGAGAAGAACAATTGGACAGATCTCTTTTAGAGCAGTACATTCTTCAGTCCAGCCTGTGTGATAAAAGCCCAGCAGAAACTGTCCAATAGGATAATTAACAAAAGAAAAGAAAACCAGGAGAGGCCTAAAACATGTTTGAAAGACTAGCAGAGATAAAGAAAACATGCAAAGACAAAAAGCAAATTAACGAAATAATTAAGCAAGCCATAGAAGTAAAGCAAAAGAGCATAGAGTCGAAAGAAAAATTGTTAGAGGTAATGGACATGTTAATCATCAACAGAATAAACATGGTAGAAGAAATACAGTTTATCGAAACAAGGAATGCACTTTTAGAAAGTAAAAATAAAGAGAAGAACTTTGAAGTCGAAAATATTAAGAAGCCGAATACATTTACAGACGCATCAAAAACAGTAACTGACCTAATAGATTACTTTGAAAAAAGCGCACAAATAAAAGAGCCCCGGCCTAAATTGCAATGAAGCATAAATAGACATATTCAAGTCAAGTTGGAATAATTTTGGATTATTTCCGGATTATTTCCTATAACTCAAATCATTTTGAAAATAAAACAGAATTTAAACAAACTTTAAATAATTTTATTTGTACACCTTGGTATTTATTTTAAAATATTAGCAATTGTTCTTATGGCAGTAATTACTTTAAAATAGTTTATCCATATGTAGAATGTATATTATGAATAAAATATGTAATAATTTGTAATAACTCAAACAATTCCACAATTCGCTTGTTGGTTATGTATATTTTCTGTAATATTGAATATAAGCATGTTTTTATGCCTTATATAATGCATTTCAGGTTATTTATATAGTTTTACATGTATATTTTATAGTATATAGGAGAACAAGCAAACAATATACACAAGCAATTTATAGCATACACAATTTAAATCTGAGTTATTACAGTTTAAACACATTCTACCCAGCATAAACACATTTATTTTATAAGAACGCATCGCGCAAGAACTTTTTTGGCTTGAGAGTAAACTTCCGTCCAGATTTTATAACTCTATTAGCATAAACCCAGAACAATTCTAGATATATAACAGACTGCACGACTGATCCCCAGAGAAGTAAATGACTTGCTACTTCGCCAGTTGACACAAATTTACCGATCCAAATAAGCATATAGATAAATCTGTACAATCCAAGGGTTATAACATACTCAATTGTTAATATTTCACCCTCACCCACTCGGTGCAGTAGTGATAATTGCGGTAGTATTGATACAGACTCAAGCACAATAGATGCAGCCCATAGCCACTCAATCGTTCCCCTAATGATATGGGCGGATATTTTTGTATCACACAACAATAGCCCAGATACAAGCGCTACTGCTATTATGTATATTATTGGCATATCATCATACTCCTTATCATACGAGTAGTAATAACTGTACAGCATCTTATATATAATGTTTAACTGTAAGGATATGAAAAATATTTTCATGAACGAATTATATATCAACCTGTATGGTATCTTTTTGGGAGGATAGACCATTAAATAGAACAGATCTAAATACCGTAGAATATAAACCGATAGATAGAGAATTTGCGATCTTAGAGATATTCCTGAGCATGACTTGGTTCTGTTCATTTTTACAAGTAAAATAAGCATGGAAAGAGTGTGAAGAACATCTGCGAATGTACGCAGGAGAACCACGAATAACGCACCCATTCCGGAAAACATAAAAAAAAAGAAGAAAACAATATATAACATAAATAACAAAACAAATATGAATCAGGATGCCCAGATACGACTAATTGCAAATTACAAAATAAAAACAGCCCAAAAGAACCAAAAATAATTAATTTATGCACTAGAGCATATTTATAGTAAAGTATATTTATCAGGTATTTATTTTATAGGGCACTGTCTTCCAAATATTTGTAGTCAAATCTAAAGTTCTCTTTCTTTCTACTGCTCCAGGATACTTCGTAGTCAAAGAAGATGTATGTTCCTTGTTCATAGTCCTCTGTGATAATGCTGGGTTCTTCTAACCTCTGGAACCATGCCATATACTTTGTGTGATACCTCCAGGAATAGTTCTTTAACTCCCTTGCTGCATAGTATTGGCACGGAGTATTCTGGTGGAAGTAGAATATAAAGAAGAGAGTGTCCATGTCTAGCTTTTGATAGAAATCTGGGCTGCTCAGAAGAATGCTTGCTTTACTTGGGAAGTAATCTGGCATGTCTTCATTTTCATCCATGGCGTATGCCATGCCGCACGTACTGTTATAGTTAAGATAGTTTCGCATACTATTTACAAGCTGAATGTCCATAGGAATTTTTAATTTTATTCCCTCAATTCTTTTCAGCACATGGTCGAAATGGCTCTTTTCACTTTTTTCTGGCTTAGCTTGCGGATATTGTACTGGCGCAGGCACTTCTTTCTTCTTTCTTTTTGTTTCTGCTGGCCTTTCTCCCTGCCAGGCATCTTCTGTCTCATTCTCTTCAGGCTTCGCTGGTTTGCTAATAAGTACGTTTGCAAAGTCAAGTATCGACACCTTTCCATCATAATAATCGTTTAGATAGCTGTGGAGGGGCTCCTTCCTTTCCACCGCCTGTTTTAATAATGCTTTCATATATTCTACAGTTATTTGGGTCGTTTTCTTTGTTTTTATCTCCAGTTCTAAGTTCTTTAGTGCCTCAGATATTTTTTCACTTTCTGAATTATTTCGGAATATTTCAGCTTTTTCCCTTAGGCTGCCACTAACTGCCACTTCCATCTCAATCATCATTTCTACGCCCTTTCTGTATACCTCTATTTCCTCTTTGATCTTATCCTCTTTGGGACCACTCCGGAGCATTTCTTTAAGGGTATTCAACTTTTTTACTTCTTTTTTAAGCTCTTTCTCGTATTTACTTCTGTCTTGATACGTCAGAAGAGGGGCCTTCGGGATAGGCTTTATTTCGCCCGCTGTCTTGGCATATCCCAGCTTCTTTATTAGAGCCAAGACATTCTTGCTACTTTCTTGTATTTTCTTGCCTGTCCTTTCAATTTCAACGAGTTTCTTTCCTGCCATGGACTTATGCGACAAATAAAATCCAAATAATTGGGAAATGCATTTATCCAAGTTATTTTTAAATTTCCATAATGATGAAAGAAGAGAGCACGCCAATGCAGCTGGATGGAGGAATATTTAATGGAAACGAGGATATTCCCATCGAAATACAGGAAGAAAAGAACGGGATACATATAGCTATAACAGGAAAGATTACAAAAGGAGTAGGCGTGCAGTATGCTCCCGGCAATGCTTGCGTGATAAAACACATGGGGCCCAGTATATTTGACAGCTTGGAGATAGTGGCATACGACAAAAAGAGTATTCCAATGATTCGGCATATATTAACAAGCGCATTAGACAATGAAGTGCACAAGCTGGGTATTCATCTTAAGTTTTCTATGCACTTATCTGTGCTGTCCTCTCAGAGATATATGGAGGGAGCCGTGCATGCTGTTAATATGATACTTGACTATATAAACATACCTTCTAGATACGAAATAGAGGCTGCAGCGGGAAATGCAGAAGAGGGCAGGCAGGCATTTAAGCAAACTATTATTAAGAACAATTCAAATGAAATAATACACTCTGTATGGGTGGGATCATTTTCTGCATAAATTTACAGTGTATACCCAGAGTAGACTCAATTTAAAATATACTCGGAAGCGATTAGAATGCCTGCTATATTATTTTTGGATATAAAATATAATTTTGATAGTATTAGATAGAATACTTGTTTATATACCCACTCGTACATTTTTATTGCATTTGGAGTATTTCTTATATTTACTTATTTGAAGCTATTTGCAGAGTTTTTAGCTAAGTTTGGCTTTAGAATTTTCATAGTTCGGGTTATATCGGGCTAGTTTAATTTATAGATAAAATCATTAAATACAGGTATGGCCAGAATTTATAAATTGGTTTAATTGTGCCACTAGATCTATCTATTAGTAAAATAGGTCGAAAGAGACCGTGGAGCTAAGTGGGCAGCATCAATCAGGTAAATTAAATTAGCATATAATTAAAATAGATTTTTAATTTCATGGAATATTTTGTAATACTTACTAACAAAGGACCTGCAGTCTTCCAGAAAACCTCCCAAATACATGGGCGAGTTCTTTTTGCAGGGACAGAATACGCGGTGCCTATAGAAAATATGCCTGTCACAAAAGATGAAGACAAGCATGATGCATTCACCCAGTCTATTATCTGGTCTGCGATCCAAGTCATTCAGATTCAGCGATTTGGGAAGTGCCCGAGTAAAAAGCGAAGAATAGTGCAAGTCATAAAGAAAGATGAAAGAACCGGGGATGGAAAGCTGACAAGTAAGAGCAAATCTGGTGTTATTGGTCTTTTACTTGGAACAGGCATTGCCAAAATGTTTAAAACTTCATTTGGTCTGCAAAAATCCAGCACAAACACAAACGAGTATCCAGAGGGTGAGTTTTCTTCATTCCCTGAGATTAATAAAAGAGAAAAGCCAATCGAGCCACTGATTGCATTTGAGGCAACAGACAAGGGAGAGATGTTTCAGTGTAAATTCAGCATAGTAATGAGCGATGAAGCATCAGGACTGCTAGAAAACACGCAGATTGTGTACAAGTCTGCTGCAGATGGGGTATTTGATAAGTCTAGCTCTATTCTGAGGGAAGGCCAAAAGAGCTTCTATGCAGGAGAGCTTTCATTCATAATGGGGCTACAAAGAAGCAAGGTCTGCATTAAAGAGGTCGGAAACTGGCTATACAACTCAGACCACAATAAAATATTCACTAATTTACAGGCAATTATACGCCTGCTTAGTGATGTATTTTTGGGAACTATCATTCGAACAATGTCTAAAGACTATATTGATGTGGATGTGAATGCATGCATTGAGGGGAATGCTGCGGATCTTGCTGCATTATATGGAGATACAAAAGTAAGGCTTGACGCATTCCAGAAACTTCAGCAGTTAATTGATAAGAAGCTAGTAAATGCTGCTATGGAGACAGTAAGCACTTCTATGCTTGCGTATTTTGACAAACTGTCCTCAGTCATTTATTCGCCTACCTTTATTACATACATTGCGTCAGTTGAGGAGAATATTGCAATGTACAAGCAGAAGTACAGCTCAGAGGTGATGGCGGCTGAAAGGAAATTTAACTGCAATTTGTGCCTACTCTTTGTAGACATATACCACCGCCTCATCAAGTACAGACTATACATAACAGAGGCAATGAATTCGTTGGAGAAGGGATGCGCGGAAATAGAGAAAAAAGCAGCTTTGAAAGCGGCGGAGGCCAATAAAAATGCAGAGGAGTCATCGAGTACTGTGGAAGAGGGCCCAGAGGGTTTACTTTTCAAGAAGGAAATTCTTCTACTGTCTAAACACAATGACAGACTAACAGAGCTGCTGAAGGCCACAGAGAGGTTTAAGAAGATCAAGTCTCTCGCAGCCTCTGGAATTGTCTTTCCAGACTGTGTAGATGACTTCATTGAGATGTATGAGCTGACAAATGGAATGGTTATCATTACAAAGGAAAATCTTGTAGTTGTTAATGGAAAGATCGTGATTGCTGTTATTTCTAAAAAGGAAGTGCTTGGGTGCATACCTGCCTCACAAGACACAGAATATCCAACAATTTATATTGACCTGGCTGTTTCCTCTTTATATCCACCAGTGCCTAACTTTGTTACTGATATAGTTAATGATGTTCGAGTTCATTGGATTCGCCTTAACTTCAAATGGGATGGAAACCAGAAGAGATTTGTAGATGCATGCAAGTGCAGAAATGTTTCTACAATAAAGGGGCTAGAAATGCTGCTTCAAGAAAAAGTTGTGCCTGTCAACAGATCACTCAGAGAAAAACTCGCAAAGACTGATGTCAAGAACAGCCACAGAAGAATGCTTGCTATAAGAGCACAGAGAGACTTTGTCTCTACTTCTGATGTGTACGCGTATGGACAAAAAAACAGAATTAGTGAGCCCATGCTGTTCGGAATCAAAGCATGGATTGATGCTGCGCTAAATGAGTACGCAGTGTCTCTTTCTTCTATTTCTGTAACAAACTGTAAAGCAGCCTCCTTTGACAAAAAGCTCCGAAAAGAAGTAGTGAATATACTAAAATACCATTCATTCAAGGCATCTTCAAACATCTTAGATAAAAACGAGTTTTCTTCTGTTATGACAGATGAGTACTCTTTAGCTCAAGGAATACCTGCCTTTATAGGGTATCTGTCATATATATACAGGCTTCTTTCTCCCTCTGACATGATGAAGTACTCTGAAATAGGAATGAAAGCTCTCCACTCAGTACATGATATACGAAACACTGAAATCACAAATGACGAGTTCCTGCATTTAGCAATTGGTTTTATTGGCTCTATGCCTGTGCCAGAGTCTCTTAACAGAAATGAATTCCTTCTTTCTCTTGTTATAGTTAGATTCTTCATTATAGCTGCTCCAGACATTGGGCTGGATAACTATCTTGCTATATGCGCCCCTCTATTCCTTTTTAACTCTGAGCAGCTAATTAGCCTTCCTCAGTATATGGGAAGATAATTCAAGATTTTTCCTGGGTATACGCCGAACACATCTGATATATACGGCCTTGTTTACATTACTAAATTGTTTCTAATGCACTTTTTTTCTTTATTGGCTTTGTATGCTCGAATTTTTTCTATTTAATGAGGTTACTGGATTTGTCTGCTTTTGCTATACAATACAGAAGGCATTTCCAGTATTTTATATTTGAATATTTCTTTTATTTTTGTCTTTTTTTTATCCCCCTGTTCTTTTTAAGAACAATAAGGAAGTGATGAGCAAATCTATAGTTATCCCTGTCTGAGTGTGATGATAAAATGTCTCTGATCCACTTAAAATATAAACACATCTGCGAGTACTAAACAGCCATTCTAGACCAGGCTGTGAATATTGGTCTTTTTAAGAAAGTATGTATTAAGTTATACTTTTAGTCAAATCCCTGTAATACACGTAGTCTTCTAAAATATAAAACAAAATAGCTACTATAGAATTTTATTTCTTCGCTTCACTATATTTATAGTTATTTATCTATAGTTCCCAAGTTCGCTATACTATAATCTTACGGGGCGTCACGGCATTTAAAATATCATAATGAAATCCATATTTGCAGCTGTTATAGTTATTGTCTCTTATAAACATAA